>NC_056725.1:508723988-508825975 GCF_019279795.1 Protopterus annectens | reverse complement strand
TCCAGGTAGCAGCTTCTAGGATGTCCCTGGGAGGGACACCTCTGAGAAAGGCTGTAGAAGTAGATGCAGCCTTGGTTGAATGGGGTCTGCTCCCCTGTGTGATAGGTTTTCCATGGTGCTTATAGTAGAAATGAATGCAATGGCTTATCCATTTAGAAATGGATTGCTTTGAAGCAGCCTTCCCATCTGCCCCTGCAGCTAATGCCACTAGCAGTTGTTCAGCTTTCCTTTGAGGTTTAGTCCTGTCCAATTAAAAATCTATGTTGTCTGTGCACATCTACGGAGTGCAGTATCCATTCCCCTTTGTTCTGTGGATTAGGAAAGAAGGTTAGCAAATGAATGGACTGAAAGACTCACACTGGATACCACCTTGGGCGTGAAGGAGGGATTGGTTCTGAGGAACATCTTGTCCGCATGAAAGAGGATGAAAGACTCCAATGCCATAAGGGCCTGTAATTCAGATGCCCTTCTTGCTGAAGTGATTGCTAAAAGGAAGGCTGCTTTCCAAGAAAGGAATTTTAAATTTGCACTTGCAGCTGGCTCAAAAGGAGGAAGAATGAGTTTCTCCAATATGAAGTTAAGGTTCCAGGCGGGAGTTGGGGCTCTCCTGGGTGGTCTTAAGTTTTTTGCCCCTCTGAGGAACTGCTTGAGCAATGGATGAGAGAAGAGGAGTGGTTCTGTGTTATAATGAGCTGAAATGGCTGAGGCATGAATTTTGATGTTGGAAAAGGACAGGCCTTTGTGAAGCATCTCAGTAAAGTATTGAAGAATCTGAGTTAAGTTGGGCACTGCTGTGCCCATCCCTTGAGAGTGGTTCCAGGCACAGAATCTTTTCCATTTTTCAGCATAAGATTTTCTAGTACTAGGCCTCCTTGCCTCTAAAATGATATCCAACACTTGTTTACTGAGGGATGGTAAAGGAGAGATTAGATAATTAGCCAGGCTGCTAGGTTCATGGTTTGAAGCAGACTGTGCAGAATCTGGTTCTCCTGCTGAGACAACAGGGTAGGGGTCTGAGGCAGGTGCCATGGAGCCAACAATGACACATTGCGCAAGAGGGGGTACACCAGTGTTGGTGTGGCCAGTCTGGTGCAATCAATATCATCCTTGGTTTGTCCTGCTTGATCTTTAGTAGCACTTTGGAGAGGAGAGGAGGAAAGGCATAAATTGATAGGTTTTTCCAACTGAAGGACAGAGCATCCACTTTCCAAGCTTGTTTGTGGGGAGTCCTTGTGCAAAATTTGTCCAACTGGTAGTCCTGTGGGGAGGCAAACAGGTATATATCTGGGCTCCCCCATTTGGCAACATGTTGAAAGTCTTTGGTTCCAGTTTCCACTTGTGTGGGTCCATGAGGTGTCTTCTTAGTCCATCTGCCAGTGTATTTAGACTTCCTGGCAGGAATTGAGCCTGTAGATGCACTTGGTAGCTCAACACTGTGTTCCACAGTGCCATGGCTACTCTGCAGAGGGGGTTAAGAATGGGTACCCCCCTGCTTGTTTATTTACTACATAACAGTGGTGTTGTCCGTCTTTACCATTAATTGTCCTGGAAGAATGTGGTCCTTGAAGGCTGTCAGAGCATTCTGTACAGCTAACATTTCTTTTTGATTGATATGCAGGTGAATTTGACTTGGGTTCCCATTTGCCTTGAATGCACTTCCTTGCCAGGTGAGCCCACCATGCATAGTCTGATGAGTCTGTTGTTAGGGTTTGGGCTGCAGGGGGTAGAGTGAATGGAAGTCCCTTGTTTTGGTGGCAGGCCTCTACCCACCAAAGGGCCTCTAGCCGTAGACAAGGTACTATAGGAATCATTGCTTCTAGATCCTGAGAATGTTGACACCATAAGCTTTTTAGATACCCCTTCAGTTTCCTCATATGCAGTCCTGCATATGGAATAAGAAGAATGCAGGAGGCCATGAACCCCAAGGCTTGCAGTATTTGCCTTGCAGATAGCAGGGTTTCTGTGGCCATTAGTTTGAAGTAGGTGGTCAAATGAATTTGTTTCTCTGGCATGAGGAAAGCCATCTGGGAAGTTGTATTCAAGCTTGTTCCCAAGAATATAATTTGTTGACAGGGTACCAGGCATGATTTATTTTCGTTTATTGTTTACCGCAGACAAGTTAGCACCTTTTGTACAAAAGCCAGATGATTCAAAAGTATGTCCTGGCTTTCTGCCTGAATTAGACAATCATCCAGGCATGGGTATATTTGAATATTTCTTTGCCTGCAAAATGCAATGACTGGAGTTAGGCACTTTGTGAATCTCCTGGGAGCAGTGCAGAGAACTGATAGTGCATGTAGCCTGCTTTGAAGCATAGGTATCTTCTGCAAGATTCCCTGATTGGGATGTGCAGGTATGCTTCCTTTAAATCGAGTGTTGCCAACCAGGCATCTTTGTCTAGCGTAGGAAGCAACTAGTGGAGTTGGCATCTTGAATTTTGGAATCACCAAAAAAGGTAGACAGGTCCAAGATAGGACACCATGAGTGGTCTTTTCTGGGTGCCAGGAAACGTTGAATAGAAACCTTGTCCCATTTCCTCTTCTGGTACAGTTTGAAAAGCCTTTATGCTTAACAGAAAGAGTACTTGCTTTTTGAGCCTCTGCCCACTGATTTGGGGGTAGATCTGCCAAACCGTTTGGGGTTGGTAACATGGTAACACGTGGAAGTGAAATCTGTATCCTTGGGAACCTGTATTTAAAACCCATTTGTCCTGGGTAATGAGTTCCTAATTGTTTGCATGCAGAGCAATCCTTCCCCCCCAAAAGGGGCAGTCAGTTAAGAAGTGCTTGGAAGTTTTAAAGTTAAGTCACTGAGACAGTTTACCATAGGGGGGAGTTTTACTACTCCCAGGTTGGAAGTGGGAGCCCCACACTGCTTAGTCCTGTGCTTACCCTGGGACTGAAGCCTGTGTGTTCTGCTGGATCTGGGTTTGGACTGAAGGCCTGAAAGAGGCAGGAAAGGACCAATTCTAAGAGGAGGTTGTACTTGTAAGAAATCTTTAACAGTTTGCATAGAGTTAGCTTTTTTCCTCCATCTTTTTAAGAACAACTTCTGCCTTGTTGCCAAACAGGCGGTCCTGATTTAAGGGAGCATCCAGTAATTTAGCTTTAACATGATCTGGCAAGGACTGCTCCTTAAGCCAAGCATGCCTTCAAAGTACAGACCCAGTGACAGCAGCCCTGCAAGATGCCTCTAGTCAATCAAAACCACACTGCAACGTATATTTTCCAACCTGTTCAGCAGAATGCATTAAATCCTGTAAATCCTTATTTTCAGCACAATCAAGAATCAACATCATTTTCTGTTTAAGCAATCCAATAATATGCTGATACTTATATGAAACTGGCAGTTTAAGGCCCTAATGGCCAAGGTTGCAGAAGTGTATACCTTCTTACTCCATCTATCTAGCACCCTGGAGTCTCTGCCCTGGAGTCTCTATCAGAGGGGGTAGGATTTTTTGCAGTAGTAGCCTTAATGCCCTTGGGTCCCTGTGAAATGGTCTCAGGATCCGCAGTAGGATTTTTGAAAAGGAACTTGAAAGTCAGGAACCCTGTAATATCTATCAGGTTTTCTGGGAGCAGGAGGTAGAGGGTCAGAGGCCAAGCTAGATTCCGAAAAGGCATCTACAATGTCTAGTACAGGAGGGATAGCTAAAGGCCTGTGCTGGGGCAGGAGTAAGAAATCTCAAAGCCTCTTCTTAAAATCAGAGTAATCCTGACTTTCCCAACCAAAATGCTCCCTAAGAGTATGCAAGGTTTCACCAAAAGAGAAATCCTCTGGGGGAGAAGCAGAGGGAATAGAGTCCTCAGCATCAGAATCCTCATAGGAAGATAAGGGTAAATCCTGGTCATCAGAAGAAACGAATTTCAGAATCTTGGTCAGAAGCATCATAAGCAAAATCAGTCCTAGGTCTCTTAGAAGGGGAAGGTTGGCTTCCCCTGATCAAAGTAATAAGGTCTTTAGCCATTCTTACCATTTGTTTTTAGGCATAGAGGCTTGACCATGCGGTTTGGGTGTCTGTTTTCTAGGTATGGTTCGAGTTTTAGGCCTTGAAGATGATGGTGTTGGTTTGATATGCAAGTCAGTAGGCCTGAATAAACCCTCAGAAGCCGGTGCCTGCACAGAGGCTCCAGACCAATCCAAGGTAGAGACATCCGCAGGTTCCAGAGTTGAAGCATCTCGTGGCATACCGGACTGCGAATGGGTCTCAGTAGAGGCCTGCGAATCTGAAGTAGCGGGTATCAAAGGCTGCGAAAGCGCCTCACTGAATAATGGCAAACTGGCGACTAGCTTAGGAGAAGCATCATCGGCAGCTTTGGACATAGGCGGCCTCTTGTCTTTTATCTTTGCATTTTTTCGGAATGTTGGAAGTCTGATGGCTTACCGAAGACATACCTGGATAAATGAACTGAGCACCAAAATATTTAGAAGCGAAAATATACAGACGACTGATAGTTCATTGTTTAAATAAGGCACAAAACTGACAGCGAGGTACGTCATGGTCAGGGCCTAGGCAAGTAACACAGTGCGAATGGAAATCTTTATGAGGTATTTGCTTTCCACAAGGAATACAATTATTTACTTTTACTGACATCGGTTTAGAGCAAGAAAAAGTTTCCCCAACGGGGTACTCGGCTTTAGTTGAAGACTTCGGTTCTGAAACTCAAACGAAAATTTCAGGAGTCTGCCAACTGGCACTTGCGAAAGTACAGTTGTGTATACTTACCATAAATGTAGATGTTAGAGTGTCTTCACTGTTGCAGTCATGACTGTAGGGTTCTCCCCTGCCGGCAGGCAGTCCTCGGTCGGCCAGAATCCCAAAGTCTGGGTCCGGCGTCGGCTGTTCAGCCATGCTCCCTGACGTCAGAGCGCCAGGAGTACAAAGCTGACAGCCGACGCCATGTTCTCCAGTTTTTCTTGCCCGAGATGTCAGGAGTCCCAAAATGAGTAAGGTCCCATATCCTTTGCAAATACACCTCAGAAGAATGGTGAAAAAAGGAACCACACAAAAGTAAAAATAAGAGGGACAGGAGGGAGAGTCTCAGACTGCAACAGTGAAGACACTCGAACATCTACATTTATGGTAAGTGTACACAACTGTACTATGTTCATCGTGTTTCACTGTTGCAGTCATGACTGTAGGGTAGAATCCCAAAGCAGAATGAAAGGGAGGTGGTCATAAAGTAGAAGGGGCGGCTATAAGGCCCTGCAAGACTGCAGAAGCAAAGCCTGCCCTAGACTTAGAGTAGAGAGGTAGATTGTAGTGCTTTGAAAACGTATACACTGAACTCCAAGTTGCAGCTTCCAAAATGTCTTTGGTAGGAACTCCCCTGAGGAAGGCAGCCGAAGTGGCAGCAGCTCTGGTGGAATGAGTCCGTATACTCCCTGGGATTTGCTTTCCATGGTGTGAATAACAAAATCTGATTCCATGAGCAATCCATTTAGAAATGGTCTGTTTCGAAATGGCTTTACCTTGGGAACTTGAAGCACAAGAAAAACAATTGCTCTGATTTTCTGATGTCCTTGGTTCTGTCCAGGTAAAAACGTAGTTGTCTGTGTACATCCAAGGAATGTAAGATCCTTTCCCCTTTATTTTGAGGAGTGGGGAAAAAAGTTGGCAAGTGAATAGTTTGATTTAAAGCCACTTTGGAAACCACCTTAGGCATGAAAGTAGGATTAGTCCTTAAAGACACCATGTCTTGATGAAAAATAATATAAGGTTCCACAGCAATAAGAGCTTGCAACTCTGAAACTCTCCTGGCAGAGGTCAGAGCTAACAGGATGGCTGTTTTTCAAGATAAAAACTTGATGTCAGAAGAGGCAGCAGGCTCAAAAGGAGAGAAGGTGAGCTTTTCCAAAACATGGTTGAGATCCCAAGCAGGAATGGGAGGAGATCTAGGAGGTCTTAAGTTCTTAGCTCCTCTGAGAAACTGTCTCATGAGCTGGTGGGAAAAGATTGGAGGGTCTGTATTGTAATGAGCGGAAATAGCAGAGGCAAGTATCTTAATGGAAGAGAAAGAGAGACCCTTATGTAAGAGATCTGTCAGGTAAAGTAAAATCAAAGGAATGTTAGGAAGAAGAGGATCAGAATCCTGAGCCTGCATCCAGGAACAAAATCTTTTCCATTTTCCTGCATAAGATTTTCTAGTGCTAGGACGTCTGCCTTCTAAAACAACATCCATAACCTGCTTGGGTAGGAGAGAATGAATCAAAGACCCTGGATTAACCAGGCCGCCAGGCTGAGAGTTCTGACATGGGAGTGTAGAACCTGACCCTGGTGTTGGGACAGAAGGTTCGGAGTCTGTGGTAAAACCCAAGGGGGCTCCAGACATAGGTTTTTCAGAGTTGGGTACCAAAACTGTCGAGGCCAATTTGGGGCCATCAAGATTATCATCTTGGGCTTGTCCTGTTTGATCTTTAATAATACCCGTGGAAGAAGAGGAAGAGGGGGAAAGGCATATCCCGAGAGGTTTCTCCAACTGAATGATAGTGCATCCACTTTCCAAGCTTGTTCGTGGAAAGTCCTGGTGCAAAAAATCTGTAGTAGATGATTGAGGTGGGATGCAAAGAGGTCTATGTGAGGACATCCCCAGACTGCTGTTATCATCCTGAATATTTCGGTGTCCAGCATCCACTCGTGTGGGTCCGAAAGGTTTCTGCTCAGACTGTCTGCCAGGAAGTTTTGCTTCCCTGGTAGAAACTGAGCTTGAAGGTCCAGATTGCAAGCTACAGTTGTGTTCCATAGATCCATGGCTAGTCTGCAAAGGGGGTAGGAATGAGATCCCCCTTGCTTGTTTATGTACCACATAACTGTGGTGTTGTCTGTCCGTATCAGTAGTTGTCCTGGTTGTAGAAGATTCCTGAAGGCCAATAGAGCTTTCTGAACGGCTAACATTTCCTTTAAATTGATATGCAGGTGCTTCTGATCCTTTGTCCGAAGGCCCTGCAGACAACTGCCCAGAAAATGGGCTCCCCATGCATAATCAGAGGCATCCGTGGTTAGTATCCGAGTGGCAGGAGGCAGACAGAAGGGTTTTCCTTTGTTTAGAGTACATGCCTTGGACCACCAAAGGAATTCCTTTTGAAGACAAGGCAGGACAGAGATCAGTATGTCTAAACTGTGGCAATGCCGAGACCATACACTTTTTAGGTACCACTGTATTTTCCTCATATGTAGTCTTGCATATGGTACGAGAAGGATGCAGGAGGCCATGTAACCCAAAGCCTGCAAGAATCTCCTTGCAGATAGCGGAGTTAAAGTTGCCAAGGTTTTGAAAGTTGAAGCCAGCTGTAACTGTTTTTCGTATGTCAGAAATGCCATCTGGGTTGTTGTGTTTAGAGAAGCGCCCAGAAAAATTATCTGTTGTGAGGGTGTCAAATTTGACTTTTTTATGTTTACAGTGAATCCCAGGAACTTGAGAAGATTCTGAACAAACTGTAGATGCTGGAGTAAGACCTCCTTGCTGTCTGCCTGAATAAGACAGTCGTCCAGATAAGGGTAAATTTGAATTCCCTTGAGTCTGCAATAAGCTACTACTGGAGCCAGGCATTTGGTGAAGACCTTAGGCGCAGTAGACAATCCAAAGGGCAGCGCAGAGAATTGCAAGTGTCTCGATCCGGCCTTGAACCAGAGGTATTTTCTGCGTTCCTGCCTAATGGGAATGTGTAAATATGCCTCCTTTAAATCCAAAGTTACCATCCATGCATTTTTGGTCAGCACTGGAAGTAGCTGCTGTAGAGTAAGCATCTTGAATTTTGGTATCACTAGAAAAGTGTTCAAGACTGACAGATCCAGAATGGGTCTCCATGAATTTTGCTTCCTGGGGACTAGAAAGAGCCTTGAGTAAAAACCTTGTCCCATCTCTGAAAGTGGAACTAGTTCTATGGCTTTCATAGCCAAAAGAGGTTCCACCTGGTTTAAGGCCTCTGTCCTTTGATGTTTTGGAAGATCTGGCCATCCGCTTGGCCTTGATAGGGTATGAAAATGGAATTTGTAACCTCTTGAAACCACATCCAGAACCCACTTGTCTTGGGTTATACGAGTCCAATTTAGGTGAAAAAGAGAAAGTTTTCCTCCGAGGGGGGCTTCCAGGCAAGAAGTTCCTGCAGCCCAACAGAGGGAGTCATTGAGTCCGTTTCCTATGAGCTTGCAACCTGTCCTCTCCTCCCCTAGGGGTGGAAGCAGTCCACTGTCTTGGTCTATAAGAGGCTTGTGTTTGAGGCCTTCCTCGGGAGCATCTGTACCTACCCCTCTGAGGCCTGTCTGAATTGGGAAAGGACCAATTTTTTGTAGGCCAATTCCTGCTAAATCTGGGTGGCTGCACTTGTAAGAAATCTTTAACTGTTTGCATGGATTTTGCCTTATCCTCCATCTTTTTAATCACCTCTTCAGCTTTAGATCCAAACAAAACATTATGCTGAACAGGAGCATCCAATAATTTAGCTTTTACTTGATCTTGCAAATTTTGTTCCTTTAACCATGCATGCCTTCTAATTACTGTGCCAGAGGCAGCAGCCCTACAAGAAGCCTCCAAGGCATCAAATCCACAGTGTAAACCATGCTTCCCAACTTGTTCAGTGGCATGCATTAAGTCATGTAATTCCTTATCATCTGCACAAGCGGAAATGGAAGTTAGCTTTTGTTTTAAAACAGACAGGAGAAATTGCTGGTATTTCAGCATATGAAACTGACAGTTTAAAGCCCTAATAGATAAGAGTAGTATAAGTGTACACTTTTTTGCCCCATCTTTCGAAAGATCTGGAATCCTTCTCAGTGGGAATGGGGTTTTTAGCAGAAGCGGCCTCAACTCCCTTAGGACCCTGAGAAATGGTTTCAGGGTCAGCAGTAGGGTTCTTGTATAAAAACTGGTGGGAATCAGGAACCCTGTAATATCTGTCAGGCTTAACAGGAGAAGGGGGAAAAGAGTCGGGGGTTACGTTAGCTTCCGAAAAAGCATCATCCACAATATCCAAAATAGGAGGAATAGCCAGGGGTCTATGTTGGGGAAAAAGAAGAAAATCCCTTAGTCTTTTCTTAGATTCCGAATACTCCTGTCCTACCCAATGGGAATGTTCCCTCATTTCATGCAAAGTTTCCCCAAAAGAGAAATCCTCAGGGGGAGAAGCTGAAGGAATGGATTCCTCAGCATCAGAATCCTCATAAGGAGGGAAAGAATATTCCTGGTCAGAAGAAGAAACTGAAGAAACAGAAGCCTGATCAGAGGAGTCATAATAAACTTCCTGCCTTGGCCTTTTATCTGGAGGGGGATGTGAACCCCTAATCATAGTAAGTAAGTCCTCCGCCATCTTAAGTAACTGTTTCTGTGACTTGGGAGCCGGATCAGAACAGGCCTGTGTTGCAGTCTTTGATTTGGAAGGAGTTTTTACCTTTATTAGAAGCTGAGTAGGCCTGAAAACCCCTTCGGAAGCCGGTACCTGCACAGCGGCTCCGGACCCATCCGAAGGAGCATTGTCCGAAGGTCCTGCAACAGAAATATTCAAAGGCCTAGTTGGCTCCTCGTGGGAGTCCGTTTCAGCCATCGGTTCCGAAATGGCCGATGACAGGGGCTGCAAAAGCACCTCACTGACGACGGCCGAACCTGAAGCTGGCTCTGCTTGTACGATATCGTCAGATTTGGACCTCGGAGGCCTGTCTTTGTCCTTGCGTCGTTTGTGAACTCCGGTAGCCGGAACCGTATCGGACGACATTTTGTAATTAAAACGCCTACCGAAGTAATGAAATGCAAAATCGTACCTTCGTTTAATTGTACGTTGATTGAATCTAGCACAAAACCGACAACTAGCTACATCGTGGTCAGGGCCTAAGCAAGGAATACAGTAAGAATGAAAATCCTTATGAGGTATTTGCTTCCCACATGAAATACAATTATTAACTTTTTCTGACATCGGACTGAAGCAAGAAAAAAGTTTCCCCAACGGGGTACTTAGCTTTGAGTAGAAGAAAGTCTTCGGACTGAAGTTTGTTCAGAAAAAGATGGTCAGGAGTCAGCCGACCGGCATTTGCGAACTGCTATCACCACACGGCAAGAAAGACTGGAGAACATGGTGTCGGCTATCAGCTTTGTACTCCTGGCGCTCTGCCGTCAGGGAGCATGGCTGAACAGCAGACGCAAGACCCAGACTTTGGGATTCTGGCCGACCGAGGACTGCCTGCCGGCAGGGGAGAACCCTACAGTCATGACTGCAACAGTGAAACACGATGAACATCTGCTTCTGATTCGGGCACCACATGGCAAGAAAGACTGATGCAATGGTGTCGGCTGTATGTTTTATACCCCTGACTACCTGACGTCACAGAAGAGACAGCGAACGACGCAGGACCCAAGACTTTGTTAATCAGGCCAGCTAAGGGCTACTGCAAGCAGATAACCCAAATGTGATGAGTGCAACAGTGAAACATGAAGAACATCTGAGCTGCGAAACAGAAGGCAATTCGGCTTCTTGCTCCCCTGGTAAAGACCAGAGAGAGACTGCACCTGTGAAACCTTTTCCAGTATTTCAATGGAAAATGTTGGAGAGAAGGAAGGGAACACAAACAGCTGACTAGAAGAATCAAGAGTACACTGGAAAGTAAACAGACAGGATTTGGGTGATTGAGAACAGTAAAAGAATCAGTAACAATGTCAGTTTACAATGCATTAATTATATTTGTGAAATATGACCGCACAAGAAAATCTGGAAATATCGGACTTCAAAATTTGTTTGCAGAGTGGGGGACTCTAGTATATGCCCTACTTCACATTATTAATGTTTGGAAAAATGCTTTGGGGAGGGGAAGAGAGGGAGAACGCTAACTGTAAGTAAATAAAACACTCTTTTCTTAACAGTTTAGTATCTGTGTTGCATGGTTTTCTTTGCATGCTATTTTTGGGTGCAATGAGGATTGGAAACAGATGCATTTATTTTTCCACTTTTTCTTCTTGAGCATTTTTGAGAAACATAGGCAGTACAATTATTTAAAAAAAAAAAAAAAAAGAGAGAGAGCCTGGTTAAGGGGGCATGACAGAGTTCAAATCGATGTGCTTTTTTTTTTTCATTCTTGCACGGGGAAATGCCCGATTAAGAACCTTTGTTTTAAAACGGAGAGCAAGTAAATGAAAAAAGAATATTGAATATTGCACTTTTTTTCTCTCAAGCACTTGCAAATAAGTATACCAAGTTTCATTTCTGCAGCCGTCTTCATGCTTCCATGGAGACCATCTGATAAAGAGAAACTGGAGACAGTCAGGTGGAAGGGGATTGGCTGAGGGAAAGAAAAACAGAACAGAGAAATGGACTTGGACAGAATGTTCCCAGGTGTGACAGCTTTAAAGACAATACAAAACCAGCTAGGCTTGAAGTAAAGTTCTCTCAGTTTTTTTTTTTTTTTTTTTTTTTTTTTTTTTTTTTTAAATGCAATGGGGATATGAATATAAACAGGTGCTTTTGTCTTTGTTCTGCCTTCTCTATTTTTATTTGTTCAGTTTTGAGAAATGTAGGCATTGCAATGAAAACAAATGAGAAGGGGAGGAGATGGGGGGAGAGCGGAAGGGTCTGGTCAAAAGTGTGACCAAAATGTGCTTTTCCCCATACTTGGAAAGGGAAATGATTTGATAAAAACCCTAGGCTTTTATCCAGTAATAAGTTTATTTTAAAGCATATATATAAAAAAAGAATATTTAATATTTTAAGGCTTTTTTTCTGATAAACACGGTTGTCCTCTTTCCCCGTTTATTTGCATTTTATTTAGAACCACTGCCAAAGAAAATAAGGGACTCAGAAATTCAAGAATATTAATTGTATGGTAGTCAGGAAAAGCTGGCTCTATTTAAAAATAATGAAGCTAAAACAAAGGCAATAGCGGTAAATTATTTACCTACATGTGAACTGGTCCAACAATATCCATATTAAAGCATTTAGGAGTATGGATTGGAAATGACTCTGTGGTGGCAGCTAAGGATATGTGGGAAGAGACTAAACAGAGGATAATCCCAAAACTGAGAAACTGGAAGTTTTGTAATATGGATATGGATACCAAGATACAAACCATTAAAATGTTTTTAGTCCCTTTAGTCTTACACACAGATCAGGCATACTTTTATCAAGTAAAGTGTCACACAGGAAGCTGTAAAACCCTTGATAAATTTAGAAAAAAGCGGATTTACTCCTTGAATCAGCATCCATCTTAAATCACATATTTTAAAGACCTCTACAGCAGATGACCTTTCTATTTAAAGAAGAATTCACAATTTCAGCTTTTATGTCCTCAGGAAGATTGTGTACACAGTCAAGCAAATCATCTTATAACAGTTCCAATAGCAGCAGCACTGGGACATCAGCTGAATCGTAAACGTGCACAGATTTTTTCTCAGATGATAGAAAGGAAGCTGCAGTGGTTCTCATTCTCTAAAAAGCCAAGCATAAACTTTTACATGAGCTTGACATTTACAAATTCTCAAGTGTTACAGAAAAATACACCCCTCCCCCAATATTTTACAGGCCTCATCTGTATCAGAAAGGGTTCATCACTTACTGGATATTTAGCAGCAGATGGATTCAACAAAGAAATTACTGGGGTTAAAAATAAAAGTGAAGTACTTAATACAATCTAGCTGCTTTCTTAGGGGCAGCAGTCTGGCTATCAGACAAGTTACAGGTTGCAATAAATACATCCTCCAATACTGGCAGAACAAGAGGAACTGGAGCAGTTAGAGGAAATCCTACATGCAATAAATCAAATTTCTTTACTGACAGTGAAAGATATACGTTTCTACTGCAAACTTGATTCATTCTTGATATGGCTTCAGAAAAAAAGAAAATCCTTGTAAGGGACTGTCAAAAGAAACCATTCTCTCAGAATCTGAGGAGAGAAAAACAGACATTGCCCTCTCAGATATTTTCCTGTTCAATGTCCCTGAATATCCTCAAGACCGTGAAGAATTATCACTTACCAGTAATACCACAACTGACAAACTCAAGAGTCTGAACCAAGCCCTGAGCTAAGCTCAATAAAACTACTACTGTCCAAATTAATGGAGACAGATGAAGACAGATCTAAATTTCTGGAGCTTTTCTAAATGCTTGCTTCTTTTTTACAATTTCTAAAACAATTTCTATAAAAAAAAAAAAAAAAAAAAAACACATTAATTTTCACAGGCAGAACCTCCTTAGGGAGGAGCGAAAGAAGACTAACCCACAGTCCATCGTGGCTGTAGGGACTACACTAGAGAAAGTCAATAAAAAATAAAAATATTAATTGTCTAGGGAATCTTTAACAGACAAAGCAGTGTGAGCTATCTGTAGCAAGACAATTTAATAGCTTGCTTGGCTGTCTTTTTTCTGAGGCTGGAAGAAGGAAGACCCAGGAAACTGGTAGGTTGTTCCATAGTGAGACCTAGAGAGATGACCAAAATCCTGGTGATGTCTGACAGCAACAGTTGGTAAAACAGGTACGCATTAAACAAGTTGATTTTTCTACCAAAAACAGTCAAAAACACTTACTCCAACCTCCAAAAGTAACAAGTTTTAGATAGTTAAGACAATTTTTCCATTCTCAAAATTAAAAGCATTTCTAGTAAAAAGTGACTTAAAAACCAAAGTCTATAAAAAAAATTTCCCGACATAAAATTAGTATTTTTTTTTACAGAAAGTTTTTTGTTTTGACAGAAATTTAAACAAAATAAAATGTACAAGATCCCCCCCCCCCCCCCGCCAAAGTGAACTTTTCTGCCCAGCAATGGAAAATCATTAGCAGACTGTCGATCCTTGAAAGACTGCAAGAGCAGCACCTTTTTCAGAGGCATGAAAGCTCTGAAGGGCTTGGCACCCAAATATCTCTTTCTTCAGCTCTGTGCTTGAACTGGTTAACAGCTTAAGGATGTCTGCTCAAAAGATCTTTGGTGCAGAGCACGGTTATCATACCTCTACTGGGAATACAGGACAAGATTTTTGATGTAATCTACAGGATTCCACCTTCCCTTAAGATAAATTACACATAGTTCTTCCCTACCTGCCCTTATCCATGCGTCCAAAGAACCATGCAACTGGCAGTCCATACAAACATACCAGGATGCTCAATCATGGGGGCATCCAAAATACTAACATCAGAGAGCTGAAGAATAGATGCCTGGTCCTGGATTGCAAGCTATTTCTGCAAAAATTGGTTTCAGACTTTCACTTCAGCCACTCCACAAGTCTGCTGCTCTATTTAAAATCACACTTCTACAATACTAACTACATTTTCTAGGTATTATGTGTACTGCATTCTGCTACATTAAAAACACAGCAAAGGGAGCACAGCATTTCCATTCTCCATTTGTTTCTCCGATACCAGTAGTACTCTTAAGTAAACTTTAACACAATATTCCTTTGACTTGTGACCTAGTGAGATTTTCTGAACCAGAAAAACGAGGAAACTAGCATCTTCTGGTCTTATTATATAGTGTGGTTAAACATGTTCAGACTGCCATATGAGAAGTATCAAACAAGTTTGTTAAAAATGACTCATTCAATATTCGATGCCAAGTCAAGTTCTCTGGTACTGCATCTCTCAAAAGCCTGTAAACAGACAAGTGTTAGCCTCCCCGATGGAGCTTGTCCTGCAAGTAAAATGTTACTTTCAGGCTAGAAACCCAATCTATTTCTCACCGTTAGCAGTAATCAAATTAAAGACCACTTTTCTTAAAATTCCTTCTCTCACAGGAGCCATCGGTTTGGGGGGGGGGGGGGGGCATCCCTTCAAAAGACAGGGATGCTTTCCTCTCAAAAACACAGTAATTTATTAGTACCTTTGCAATTAAGTAACAGACTGCATCACAAAACACTAATGCTAAAATTGGATAATCATACAAAAGATAAATATTAACTAAAAGATAAAACCAGACAGTTCAAGATAAAAAGCGACAGAAAGGTGTAAAGTGTCTCATCTACTGTAAGCAGTAACTCAAGAAGTAATAATCCACTACAACTACAGCCTAAAAAAACAAACAATGAGACATTACTCAAGTTAGACTATAAGCCTTCCACTTTTAGATTCCTCCATACCTTGTTATCAGTGACCACCCATAGGCCATCAGCATCCTGCTTGAAGACACAGTGATTACGAGAAACCATCAGCGGGCAAGTTTTGGACAAAAGTTGGTAAGTAACACCCAAGCCTCTACCCACAGTTACCTGTAAAAAGCAAATACACAAAATGTTATTCATAAGTAAGAGGATAAAAAATTGAAAACAGAACTAGAACGTGCATCTTTAATGAACAAAAATGGCTAAAAAAAGTGTACATCATCCTAGCCAATGCAAGAAAACATGAATGCTTCTACAATGACAAACCAATTTCAGAATCTTAAAAAAAAAACTAGTTACAGATACTTAGCAATTATCAAGACAAAAACACTCATGCATATGCAGTAATCCATCTCAAAATGCATTGTTCCCCACTGATTTTCCAGGCCAAGAAACAGTACAGCTCCAAAAGCCACAAACCAAAGTAGTCATACAGCAAAGGCTGGGGGGGCACAGAAGGAGTTAATTACTGCAGATAAATCTTCTTTCAAATTCACTGTTAAAAGCTAATTCCCACAATTTTCATGTCTAATAGTGAAGAGGTCCAACTGCGGTAAATTTTTAAGAAACCAGAAAATCCTTCTGGGTGGTTGTCCTGGAGAAAAATTCCATCTATTACCATGGCCTCAAGAGAAGGCCCAGACCTAGCAGGGATATCTAGATTATAATGCATTATAAAAGGTACTCGCAAGTTAACCATGCAGCTGCAGCATAAATGTCTTGGAAGGTGGAACTGTAAAAAGTGTAGAGACCGATCTTTTGAATGCATTACATGTTTGTCTGCAGTGTTTCTATACTTCGCATTTGATAACAAAATGAAACTGAAAAGCCATCAAGAAATGTACTGCTCAGGAGCTTCATTATCTCCTCAACCAGTGCTAATGAACACAAAAAAAGGTGACAGTTTTTCAGGACCTTCTGAGCAATGCAAGAGCTATGTTCAGCCATAGCATACAAAAGCAGTCCATAATTTAACTGTGGCAGGAGAAAGGCAGATGTATAAAACTTTTAAAATGGATATAGTACACACCTTAAGCAGAAGCTGGAAAAGGTTTGTAAGAACTTTTAAGTTTGACTGGTTAACGTTATATAGCTAGGCATCATACGGTCCCCTGCGACAGTTTTCCTAGTATGCTCTCCTATGAGCCTATATAGAGTTATTCCAAAGTGGAACTTTGTATTTATGTAGTGCCAGGAAAACATTTTGACTGAAAAGGACACTAACCCAGAAGATCATTTGGCAGATGCGATACTCACCTGAAGAAAATATTTCTGGAAAGGAATTTAATGGTCTGGAGAGAGGATGGAACCTCCCCTTGAAATATTTTCTATAATGGGGAGCAGACTCTCTCAGAATTGCATCACAAACCTTAACAGAGCCCAGTACATCAGTCCTCCCAACAAAAAGCAGAAATTGCCTTTAAATGCACCCTGACCATAGAATAACTAAAACCTGAATTGCATATCTGAACGATACTGCAAGCCCTAAGAAATTTGAGGCAGAAGAGAGGTCCAAGTCAAGTACTGTTGCCCAGCAAGGGAACTGTAGGACTGCTGCAAGAGAAAAAAATGGAACGTGACTGTGCCAGAGGCGCACATGAACAACCAATATCGCTCCCTCTCTCATCCATTTTAATGCACACTTAAGGTTGTCATTCAGTCCTGGAAGCGAGTCAGTATAAAAAAAAAAAAACTGTTGCCATTTAAGTTCCAACTCTTCTAATAACCCATTGATATCTCCTACAAAATCCGTAATACAATTCAATAAAATAAATATAAACCCAATAAAATTACTGCACTTTTTTGTTTGCTTAAAGCATTTTTCAGATCACCATTTTTTTTTACAGCTGAACTATGTCTTATGCAATCCGACAATTTTCTAATAGTTTTTGCGATGTAAAATGCATTGTATGTTTCACAAAAACTAAGATGAACAACATTAACTGAATTACATATATAATATTCTTTAAAATGAACTTTAAATCCATTGTGTTTGATAAAATAAAAATGCAAGGATGTTATGCATCTACAAAAGGAACAATTTTCACATTAATACATTCCTACATTTTTACAACTACTGCATTTATATTTATCATGTTTTTCATAAAGACTTCCAAGTCCTAGTTTTCTTAAAACTAAAAAAAAATGGACCATCACCCAAAATACTAATTAAATCCCTCTTCCCTTGAATAACATAACAGCTTCTTCTAAGAAAAGTTTTAATACCAAGCATACCTTGACTTACTGGCAATGAGTAACTTGATCTGTAATCTTGGTTAGACTTTCATTTATTCAGGACAAAAAAATTAAGAATGGGGGGGTATTTGGTATATCTAAACTCCATAATCTCACTAAAAAAGTTTTACCAAACCTAAAGGGTAATTCCTATTCCAAAACAATTTTATCAAAAATTCACATTCTTAACAGAAAATTGAATCATCGCTAACCAGATAGGATAAACTGTCCTTTAACTACGTTCTGCTTCATATGATATGAATGTTGGCTGGAAAAATCTAAGAAATTATTTCTATAGGTATTTTTGTGTATATTAGAATCGAATTGAAGCCGTTCTTTGTCTAGGCTTCAATGAATACCGAAAAAATGAACCATACTGCCTATACCAGAGATAGAAAATTTAAGAAAATCTATACTTAAATCAATTTCATTCAAATATATATCCAGCTCTGAATGTGTACCTTGGCAAATGAAGAAAATATCATCCATGTACTATTTATAACACCTGGTGTTAGAAAACTCCTCCAATTTTATCAATTTTTCCATTTCCCAATAACACCAAGTTTGCAAAAGCGGGTGCCATCTTGGACCACATCATTACCCCCCTTCTCTGCCGATCAATATCATTAAAATTTAAAAAAAAAAAATTATTTTCCATAACTAGCTCAGTCAAATCACGCAATACATTAAATCTATTTTGATCCACAAATGTGTACTTCTTGAAAAACTGCCTCAAATTCTACTCCTTGAATGTGTGGTATGCTGGTGTATAATGAATATCAAAGTATAACTAGGAAATTATCTTTATGTGAAACCGAAGACCTTAACAACTCATCCAAAAATAGTAAAGAATCTTTTAAATAAAACGTTGCTTGCTGTACTATTGGGTTTAAATAAAAATCTATGTACTGTGATATATTCACCTTTTTGTGTCTTTTCGATGACACAATATGCCTGAAGTGTGTTTATTCTTGTGCATCTTGGGGATGCCAAACAAGATACCAAACAATGACTGTTTAACAAAAAGTTATATTCCTGAATGCTAATCTGATCCTGATGCAGCATTTCAAACAAAATTAGATCAATTGCTTGAAATCTCCTATAGACTTCATACAGTGAATACTTCGATAAAATTCCTCATCTCTTAAAAAGAGGTCTCCATTTTGTAACTTTCTTGATGCATAACACTTCAAACTATTTGTGCGAGTCAGGACCTCCCTCCTATCACGTTTGCAGACTTGTAAAACATTCAATGTCTTATGTAATACAGGATATTCCGCCACACAACTTTGCTATGATGAAATGCAAGATGACCGTAGAGCAAGATTGTGTGGTGAAGTTATAACTCAATTTAATATGGCTATTCTATGAAGGGGTAAGACGTGGTACCCCCTTGCCTGTTCATGTACCACGTGACTGGCATTATCATTAACAACCTGAAGAGGTCCAGGAGACCAACGATGAATGATTCAAGAGGTGAATGTCTTGATCAGTAAAAGCATCTTATTTATGGTGTTTGCAATCAGTCCTGTGTGTCCCACACACCTTGCACTTAACCCTGACACTGCTCCTCAAGCAAAGTTTAAAGCGTTTGTGGCGACTGACTGCTTTGGAAGGGTGGGGAGGGAGACCGAAGAGGAAACCTGGATTTTGGGAAATCTTTATCCACCAAGTGATTTATCTTCCGACAAACCCCAAAACTGGGATTTAAAAAGATAATGGGTGTTGGTGCTGGGACCAAGCAGACTACAGATGTTACTTAATTTTTCTCATGTGGGGGTCTTTCCAGGGGTGTCATGAGAAATACAGATGCCATGAGACTTAAAATCTTGAGCTATTCCCTTGCAGTGATCGAAGTTTGAGTGGAGAAATAAAGAAGTTATGTACTCAACATAACGTTCCATGTTTGTAGTCCATCTCGCCCTTCATTCTTGTATATGGGTTCGGAGCAGAGAAACGGCTCCGACTCAGGCGATTACAAAGCTCAAAGCCTCTTAGTTGGCTCGTGGCAAGGTAGGTATCCCATAGTGCACTAGCAAAATCCCCAGATCTTGTTTGCTGCTAAATATGAGAGAGACAGAAAGGTTATACAGAACGAACAAAAATAATGAAATGTCTCCACCCTACGAAAGGCAACACTATCCTGTCTCCAGAACCTTCCAGGACGGGGGTACGTGGGTGGGTTCATAAGAATGAAGGGTGAGATGGACTACAAGTATGGAACGTTATGGTGAGCACATAACATCTTTATGTTCTGTAGTCCTATTCTTGCCTTCATTCTTACATATGGGACTGCGTCCCTAGCTCCTTTATCGCATGTGGCTCATGGGAATATACTCCGGAGTACCGTAGAACCAAAGGAGGCTCTACCCCTGGAGGTCAGATCCAATATGTAATGGATCTCACACACACACACACTAAAGCACACACTAAAGCGTGCACACACACACACACACACACACACACACACACACACACACACACACACACACACACACACATTAAAGCACACACTAAAGCGCGCACACACACACACACACATTAAAGCACACACTAAAGCGCACACACACACACACACACACACACATTAAAGCACACACTAAAGCGCGCACACACACACACACACACACACTAAAGCACACAAAAGCGCACGCACACACTAAAGCACACAAAAGCACGCACACTAAAGACCACGCACACTAAAGACCACACACGCGCACACTAAAGACCAAAGACCACGCACACTAAAGACCACACACACGCGCACACTAAAGACCACACACACGCGCACACTAAAGACCACACACACGCGCACACTAAAGACCACACACACGCGCACACTAAAGACCACACACACGCGCACACTAAAGACCACACACGCGCACACACACCCACAAAAAAACACATTAAAAAGCCCACATTAAAAAAGGCATACAAATGTAGCAATCCTAACAGATGTTTTTTCTGTCAAGGTCAAAAACATGTTGCTAGTTATTGTCCATGTACACTGAAAACCACAGGCATACTCAGGTATCATCGAAAAACTCATCAGCTTGAATGTAAACCCATACATCACAAGATGGGTTGCAAACTGGCTAAGCGACAGAACCCACAGGGTCAGAGTTGCTGGAGCCATGTCAGACTCAAAGCCTGTCACAAGTGGTGTCCCACAGGGCTCAGTCCTGGGTCCACTCTTGTTCGGCATCTACTTTTCTGAAGTACAAGCAAACACAGGAGGGTTATGGCTGACAAAGTTTGCAGATGACTGCAAACTGGGGGCCATAGTCGAAATCACATCTGACACAGATATCCTCCAGAAGGGCCTCACAGAAACGGATAACTGGTGCCAGAGCCATGGCCTGAAGTTAAACGCCAAAAAATGCATAGTCATACCCTTCGGGAAAAACAAGGTTACCCCTAGCTACCATATAGGTGACAATCCACTGAGCACAGAAAAAGTCATCAGGGATCTGGCGACCCAAGTTGACAGTAGTCTTCGCTTGACACTCATGTTGCTAAAGTAGTTAGGAAAACCTTCTATATCGCCCACCTGATCATGAAGGGATTCACATCTAGATCAAGGGAGGTCATCGTCCCCCTGTACTCATCACTCATTAGACCTATGATTGAGTACAATGCCCGTTCGAATGTATCTGACCAGACACCTGATGCAGCTTGAAAGGCCCCAAAAGTTCCTCACCAAAAGGATAAAGGGTCTCAAAAATATGTCTTATGCTGCCCGACTGAAAGAACTCCAGCTTTATTCAGTCTCATACCGCTTGCTCAGAGGTGACCTGTGCCTGACATATAAGGCCATGTCAAACCCAGATTTGATGAATATGCTTCACCTCAAAAAATCTAGATCCCTCAGAACCACAAGGGCGGGAGACTTAAACCTTGACACGGTTATAAATAGAACGTGCTGGAGGGACAGATTTATCACCCAGAGACTCCCTATGCTGTGGAACAAAATCCCGGTAACATGTGAGGCAGAGCACCTCGCTGGCCTTGTTCAAGAGGAATCTTGACCAATGGATAGGAGATCGCAGATATACCCCAGGGATTACCTCAGTGTCACTGCTTGACAGAGGCACAGAAAAATGATAGGCATAGTTTTTATTCAAACTAAAGGGGTGGCGAAAGCCACATAACTATGGGCTAGGCTTATAAATGCCCTTGGGCAGATAGCCTAGTATGAACCTATGAACCTATGAACTCAGGTGTTTGGTTCAGGTTAGTCTCTGTTTCTCATTAAAAGTTCAGCTAAGTAAACTTACAGCAACAGTAGCTATTCTAGTGAATCAACTTTGCAGTAGCCTAAGCTACTTTAATCTTAGCCCCATCACTGGCTAACTTCCCAGAGCTTTGGGCACCCTTCCTAACACTCAACTGTCAGCAACATGAAGAACTCCATATAAAAGGCAGTTGTGCCAAGAAACTTCAGAGCATTTTTTTTGCCTAAGAATGAGGTAAGAGCCTTGAATATTTGTGCCTGGAAAATTACAGATGTCCAAGATGCACTTACCTGTAAAAAGAAGTTATGTACTCACCATAACGTTCCATCTGAGTAGGTAACTTCATTTGTCAGCAACCTGAGGGTATCTGATCCGACCTGGATCCAATCCAGCAGCTTTCCAAGCTAAAGATCCGAGCACCAAGCTCCTCCCCTTACCCATAATACCCTGCTACCTCCTTCCAATCCTCAGATCGCATTTGCCCACCTATATAACCTCACAACCACAAAACAACAACTTGAAAAATCCTAATCTAAGGATTAACAAAGGACCTGATAAACCATCCTAGGGTCCAGGTAATCAAAGAACCAGGTTAGGGGGAAGGAGGGTCAGTTGCTGACAAATTAAGTTAACTACTCAGATGGAACATTATGGCGAGTACATAGCTTCTTTATCTGAAGTAGTTAACTTCATTTGGTCATCAACCTGTGGGACAGAGCACCAGCTACCAAAAAACTTGGGAGGTCCTCAAGGAAGGATATTCCGGAGCACTGCAGAGCCAAAAGCCACCCTTCCTCTGGACACTAAATCCAATTTATATTGAGAAATAAAGGTAGGAGAGGATACCCAAGCAGCCGCAGAGCAAATGTCATCCAAGGGAACTCTAGACCAGAATGCAGCAGATGTAGCCATAGAGCGAGTAGAATGAGCATGAACCCCTATAGGTTCTGGTAGTCCAGATAGTTTGTATGTCAGCAGAATGCAATTAGAAATCCATCTGGCCAGAGTCACATTCGAAACTGGCTTACCCAAGAAGGGTTTTGCAATGGAAACAAAGAGATGATCAGACTTGCAGAAGGCAGTTCTATGTAAATCTATGAATATCTAACAAATGAAGTTTGTACTCCCCTTTGTTTTGATAGTTAGGGAAAAAAACTGGGAGATTAATGGACTGATTGATGTTCGCCTCGGAGGCCACATTGCGTAGGAAAGATGGGTTAGTCCTGAGAGAGACCCTGTCCTTATGGAATACGAGGTAAGGGGGCTTAACACAGAGGGCATGAAGCTCCGACACCCTTCTAGTTGAGGTAATAGCTACCAAAAAGGCAGTTTTCCAGAAGAATTTCAAATCAACAGAAGCAGCCAGTTCAAAAGGTGGTCCAGTCAGAGCCTGAAGGATCAAAGTTAGATCCCATAGAGGGGTGGAGTTCCTAATAGGAGGACTCAAGAGAAACGTACCTTTCAGAAAGGCCTTGCAAATCTTGGTGGAAGCGAGGGGATTGAGATGGTCTCCAATGTGAGAATGGGAGATGGCAGCCATTTGAACCTTTACAGTAGAAGAACTGGCACCTTGCTGAAAAATATGAGATACAAAATCTAGCACTGCTGGGATGGGAGCAGTGAAAGGGTCCAAATTCCTATGAGACGCCCAAACGGAAAACCGCTTACATTTACTATTGTAAACCTTCCTGGTTGAAGGCGTATGCGCCGCTACCAGGATAGATCTAACTGCAGAGATACCGGGAGTCCTAGCAACTAATGGAACTGGATCAACCAAGCTGACAGCTTGAGATCGACCAGATTCGGGGGTTTCAATCCCGAAGGATGAGATATCAGATCCAGGATGGGATCCAAGATCCAAAGAGGAGCTATAAGATGAGACCGTAGGCACGGGAACCAGGCTTGACAAGGCCAGAATGGGGCTATGAGGATAATCGTGTTCCCCAACAGACGAGCTTTCTGTAGGAATTTTTCATCAATGGAAGAGGAGGATAAGCATAAAGAAGACCGGGTGACCAAGCATGGACTAGAGCGTCTCTGGGGATTTCTCCCGGAGGGGAGATTAAAGTGAAAAACTCGCTGCACTTCACGTTAGAAGGCGACACGAAGAGATTGCAGCAAGGCTGACCCCACTTGCGGAAGACCTGTTTTGCTACTAAAGGATTCAGAGACCACTCGTAGGGCGAGAGGATAGTTAGACTCAAGTTTGTCCGCTAGGATGTTGGACCAACCCGGAATGTGAATTGCTAACCGAAAATGGTTGGTGCATATTGCCCAATCCCAAACTCTCAGCCTCTCGGCAAAGAGGGTAAGACCTGGTTCCTCCCTGTTTGTTGATGTACCAGACCACTGACATGTTGTCCGACTGAATTGCAATAGTCCCTGGAGGGAGAAAGGCATGATGGGCTTGCAACGCTAAAAGCACCACCCTCATCTCCAGAACATTTACATGCAGAACGGTCACTGTGAGTTCACATACCTTGGACAGTTCTGCTCGTGTAAAGCCCCCCCACCCACCCAAGGCGGGAAGCGTCCATGGTCACCATGGCTTGGGGTTACGGCATAACAAACGGTCGTCCTTCCCGAAGCTCTTGAGATTGGAGCCACCACGAGGGAATTTCTGCAAACTCTGCTGATAGGAATCGGTAAGTCCAACGAGTGGTGAAGGATGGATCACTGAACCTGCAAAGTCCACTGGAGAACCCTCAAGTGCAAGCGAGCTAAGGGCGCGAGATTGATTGCTGCTGCCATGGACCCTAAAGCTCTAAGGACTAACTCCGCTGACAGGGCAGGCGACTGAAGAAAGGCTAAAAACGTGTAAGGTCAAACTGCAAAGTCTGTCCGATATCAAGAAGGCCTTGGTCTATAGCGTGTCTATTCTGGCCCCTATGAACTTCAAGACTTGAACTGGTTGAAGGGATGACTTCTTGAAGTTTATGGTGATCCCCAATTGGGTTACTAGTAGCAGGAAGCAATCCCTGGCTAAGCAGAGTAGATGCCTGGAGGGGGCGGTAACGAGCCAGTCATCTAGGTAAGGAAAAACCTGTATTCCCTGAAGTCTCAGGTGGGCCGCTACAATTGCCTTGACCTTGGTGAACACCCTGGGGGCTGTGGTGAGGCTGAATGGTAGGACCCTGAACTGGTAATGACTGGCCCCTAGCCGAAAGCAGAGGAACCTCCTGGATCGTCTGTCCATGAGAATGTGATAGTACGCATCCTTGAGGTCTATGGAGCACATCCAGTCCTTCTCCTGCAAAAGGGGCAGGATGGATTGAAGCGTGACCATCCGTAATTTCTCCTTGGCAATGAAGAGGCTCATTGTTGAAAGGTAAAGGATCAGCCTCAAGTCCCCAGTCTTCTTTGGCACCAAGAAGAACCTGGAGTAATTGCCTAATTTGGACTGGCCTGGGGGGGGGGTGCTGCATGGCTCTTTTTCTAGCAGCTTTTTTACATCTAAAGCTGCAGCCTCCATCTGAATGGGTGGTACATTGGGGAGGAGCCTCGAATGAGGAGGTAGGTTTATGAAAAGGATTGAGTAACCTCTGGATATTATTCAAAGCACCCAGCGATCTGTTGTGATGGACTCCCATTGAGCCAGGTGCTTTGAACCCCCCCCCCCCAACTGCCTCCAGAGGAGAGCAGTAGGGCAACCCCTCAGGGCTGCTGCATGGGGCGGTCAGAAAAGGGTTCCCCGAAACCCAAAATTGTTCAGTCCCCCTCTGCCTCTGGGCCAGTGTCCACCTTGTCCCCCTCTGCCTCTGAAGGACAAAGGGTCCGGAGCGTAATGGGACTGCTGAGACTTCCAGAACCACATCTTTTGTCCTCTCTGGCTCCTGGAAAAGGACCTTCAAGGAGCCGAGAAGCGGATTCTGACAGCAGACAGCATCTTCCCATCTTTCTCGCTCTGAACCAATGTGTCGCAGACTGTCTTCCTGAACAGGGTAACCAAAGGGTGTGTTCGCGAAGGATGCTTTGAAAGGTTCCGAAGTCACAAAGCCTGAGTCAGGCGTGATGCCTTAAAGCGATGCCAAACCCGCTGGTTCTAGCGGCCCCTTCCGTGGCATGGGAAAGTAGCCACACAGACGTGTTTGAAACGAATTTCAGAGTGGTCATGCTAGCAGAGAACGTCTATTTGTCCTCGGCCAACATGGACTCAGGGGGAGACTCAGCATATCCTTTCACCAGATCCCACTGAAGTCTTATTACATGGGCCAAATAATTCAGCGTCCTTATGGAAAAGGTAGCTGAAGCAAACATCCGCTTCCCGATACGATCTATTGTCCGAGACTCCTTATCAGAGGGATGGACCGAGGAACTATCCTGGGCAAGTTCCTTCTTGGTGGCTGCCTCTACCACCATGGCATCTACCGGGGAACCCTTACTCCAAACAGTCCTATCTGCAGGGGGACTAAGAATCCTATCTGGCCTCCTGGGGATTGGCTGTACAGTGTCCGGTTCCTTCCACGCCCTGGTAGTGATGTCAACCAGGGTGTTGGCCAGAGGGGACACCCAAGAGGTAGACGGGCCTGCGAACGCCTCCAGGAACACAGACTCGTCCGAGGAAGGATTTTGGGTTGACCACCCCCCCTTTTGGCAAAGCATTTCCATAAGGTCTCCAAAGGAGACGTCTTCGGGAGGGGGGGGGTGACCTGGGGGAACCTTCCCCTTCCTCCAAATCTGTGTCCTCAGTGAGGGACTCAGGGGAGTCCAAGTGCCTCCTCTTACTCTTACGTTTGTGAGGGACCTCCTCGGTGGGGCTGTCCAAGGAGGGCTCACCAACAGGGTCATGTTGCGCCAGTGGAATGGGCTGGGGCATCAACGCAGGCTGTCCATGGGACTGGACGATGGAAGACAAGCCCAGCTGCAAGGGAGTGGGGGCGGATCCCAAAGAAAGAGTAGGGGGTCTCGAACCTCTCCAGAGAACCCTCTCTACCACGTCGAAAGCAGAGGGTGAACTAATCTCTCTGGGCTCCGTGGTTAACACCCTCGGATCCGGCGCGGGGATCGGCGGAGCATACTTCTTTATTTATTTGGAAGGTAAAATCCAAAAAGGTAGCATAAGTTTTAATCTCACTGATGAATTCATCTAACAAGTTTACTTCAAACTTCCATAGAAAGAACAGTGAGATTAAAACTTGTACTACATTTTTGGATTTTACCTTCCAAACAGGCACAGACTACATTGATTTTTTGGATATCCATCTAGCAAAGGACCTTGTTAACCACCGATTTAGAGCCACTATATACCGTAAGCCAACCTATTCCAACGCCTTTCTGCATTTTTCCACTTGTCACCCTTTACACAAGAAAAAAAAGCAGTGGTGAAGGGACAAGCAGTAAGGGCTGCCAGAATGGTTAGTGACTGCAATGATTTTATTACTGAATGTGACTTGTTATGATCCATGTTTAATAGGAGGGTATCCAATGGCCTTTGGGGCCACTGTTTGAAGAAGTCATTAGTAAAAGGTCATCAAGCCACTTTACCCCCCGTTACACAAAGGTTATAACATGCCAGAGTCGCACACTAACATTTTAGCATCTCCTGCTTCAACAAACCTACAGGAGGGAGACAAATCAACTAGGCTGTTAACAACTTACTCACTTGACTCTAGAGTCGTTAGAGAAATTGTCAACAAGAACTGGGCATTTACTTCGTAAGATTCCCCCACCTTAGAAGTTCTTTAGGTTTGACACCCCAACTAACTTTTAGGAGGGGCGTAAACCTAAAAGGCTTGGTTGAAAGGCCGAAAAGGACTTCTAAATTTAATACAGGCATGACAAAATGTGGAAGACGCCGACAATGCAAGTTCATTAAATTGACAGAGTAAAAATTAGAAATAAAGTATATTACATCCATGATAGATACAACTGCGATTCTCTAGGGGTTGTTTATGGAGCTTTCTGTGACGGTTGCAAAGCATTTCATATCGGGATAAACAGAGGAAATTAAAACAGAGGATTTATGAGCACCAGTACAGCATTATGAACAAAACAAGTACTAGTGCTTTAGCCAGACACACCCTTATTTTCCAAAGTCACAATTTCTTATTTGTGGTTTTACAACAAGTAGAACATAACAAAAGAGGGGGGGGCCCTGGGAACTCAAATTAGAAGAGGCTGAAGTGGAATGGCAAATTGCAACTGCTGCTTACTCTCTTCCAGGATTAAATGAAGCCTTATCTATCAAGAGCTTGTTGAAGCTTAAAGCCCTGGCAAGATAGGGGTGGCAGCTTGTTTGTTTCACACAAAAATGTTTAAAACATCTAACTGACTTTTCTTCTTTTTATATTTGTTTATGAGAAAGACTTTCTATGGTTTTATATGTTTTTACATGTATAACACCATAAGGCAGGGCATACACAAGTTTTGTATGTTGTATTTACATTTTGTTTTTTTTTTCATTAAGATAATGCAACTCAATTTAATGACAACATAATATATTTCAATGTTACACATTTACGCAGTACACATTTTACTTATTTTTTATATAACAATGGTCTATTTTAAGCATCATTTACCATCCCAATTGTATTTGTATTTATTTTTTGTTTTGGGTTGGAAATGGTAAACTTTTTTATTAACCTTTTTTAGATGCTTAAGACTATCATTTGGGAAACATGGTTTAATTAGTCAATGTTGCTTTAAATGTTTAATGCTGCATGACATGTACTTGGGCGGCCCAGCCCATTGACTCAGCAGGTTTGTGTTAAGTTTTTAAACTGGGAAGTCAATAGTTTTGACTTGTCTGAAGAACTTAAATATTTTGTTCAGTGAAAGCGCTTACGTAAAATAAACGGTTGGATATTCCATTGCCTGCTCGTTTTCTTTTCTTGTTTTGGTTTTACAAGTGATAATTCAATAAAGGTGTTTAAAAAAAAATCCACCTTCACTTCTGCCAAAAAAAGCATTCTTAAGACTAGTATTTAGAAAGCAACCAAGAAACACAGTCCTGAAAAAGTTAGAGTCAAGCAGAATTTTGAAATTTTTATCTGGAAGACCAGATTGGTCAGGAGAATCACATGCCACATTAATAACTCTTGACATCTGGTTAAAAAGACTGCAAAGATATGCAAGTTGTCTAAATAAGGAAAATGTGAATGTCATTTAGTCTGCAACAAGTAGGATTTTGTGAACACCCTTGCAATTATAATCAAAAGGGCAATGCTGAAAACTGATAAGGTCTCCTGAAAAACACAACCTTAAATGTCTTCTGAAGCCAGTGGCTATTGGAATGTTGAAATAAACACACTTCGAGTCTAGTGTTACCATGCAACTCAAAGGAAGAATGAGGGATAAGCTCCATAAGGTCAACATGATGAATTATGCTACTTTCATGTAGGTTCATAGGTAGGTACTAGGCTATTGGCCCTAGGGCCTATATAAGCCTAGCCAAATGGTACCCTGGCTTTTGCCACCCAAGAAAATTAATTTTCCTGTGTCCCTATCAAGCAGAGCCACAGAAGTGATCCCTGGGGTGAATTTCCCATCTCCCATCCAATCATCAAGAATTTTCTTGAAGAGTGCTAATGAAGAGCTTTGTGTGATACAGACAGGTAGTTTGTTCCAGAGTATGGGAAGTCCCTGGGACATGAATCTATCCCTCCAGCATGTTCTGTTTATTGTGGTGCCAAAGTTTAGGTCCCTCGAGCATGTAGCTCGGAAGGATTGGGATTTCTTTACGTGGAGCATGTCCAACAGTTCTGAAGGTTTAGAAATAAAAATCCAGTATAGGTCTCTCTCTTTAGTACTAGAAATATTCTGGAATAGAAACCTTTGCCCCTTTGACCTCCAGGCACTGGTTGCATGACTCCTTGGGTGAATAAAGACTGAAGAACCGAAGGAAAATTTTTGCTTTGTTAGGAGAATAATGGGGAGAAATTCCCCCAAAAGAATCTTTTTCTATCCAGCACCATCTGTAGCCTTCCTGCACAACGTTTAATACCCAAGAGGCTGAAGCTCTCTTTTGCCAAAGTGAGACTGTTGAGGAGCAGTTTATGGGAAAGATTTGAAGAGATACTGACAGGAGGCAGGGAATGACGGCATAGTCATTCTGTACTGTTGGTATGCCCCTTTTTCTGCTTATAAGCTTCTGAGCCCCCCAAGCCTTTCTGTGTTGGAGGGAAGCATTCTAGCTCATCAGTGGGAGTGGTAAGCACTAGGTAGCCTACCTACCACAAGATCCAGGTACAGATTCTTAGTTTTAGCACTTGAATTTGCTTATTCGTGCTCAGCACTTGTTCAGAAGTTGTTAGCACTAAATAAGCTACAAATTATTACAGCACTCAACCTTTCCTCTTTACCTAGAGGAAAACAGTTTTTGTACTTGCTCTCCTCACTTGCTTAGAGAAAAAAAGCTCTTATACTCACTTTCCTCACTTGTCTAGAAGAAAGTAGTTTTTTATTCAGACATGTCCAAGGGTCAGCTCCCAGTGTTCTCTCCGGTCTATTGACGAATATGCGCATCTTAAGGCAATGTAGCAATTGCTTGATGTACACAGACAACCCTCTCCTCCTACCACCCAACACCACAACCTGTGCGAGATGCAGTTATCTAGCCAAACTGGAGGTAAAGCGCTCTCCAACCAAGACTGAACTTGACAGTCAAGAGGAGAAGGTAAACATCTGCACCACACCGCATTCATCACATAGTCCCACTAAAACTACGCCACCAAAATCCACACACAGAAACAAAAAAACATTCACAGAAGCTCTCAATAATAATCTGCTCAAGCAACAGAGACCTCCATAACAGAAGCGCAAGCAACCTCCACCCCCCAACACAACCTAAATGACACATAGCCCACAGACTCAGTGTGGCAATAAACCACAGCCCATAAGGCAAACCAACGTACCAAACACACTAGTCATAGGTGACTATAGTCAGGCACACTGATATCCCACTCACCAGGCTAAACAAGGAGAAGGTTACTGTCAGCTGCCTGTCGGGTGTCAGGATCCACCACATACTCCACGCACTCAGGTCACTCCACAACAAGTACAAATATGACTGTCACTGTCCATGTTGGTGTGAACAACCTGAGACGTACCTCCCTGGACTACATGAAAACAGACATGGAAGAGCTCTACAATCTTGTAGCCCAGGCAGGTATGACCCTAGCCCCGAGTAGTTTCCTGCCATCACCCAGAATGATACGGCAGTACAAGGACAAAAATGATGGACTTCAACAATTGGCTAAGCTTCTGGTGTCATTCTAAGGGGATCCAGTATCTATCTGCCTGGGACGACATGGTCGACAGACCATGATGCTTTGCCAGAGATGGCCTGCACCTGTCGCCCCCTGGGATTCCGGATACTGGCTAAGGCTCTTGCCACCCCTATAGTGCCTTTTTTAGGCAAGGTTCAAATAAATTCACCACCGTAACAGGAACAGGCAAGCAAAAACTATGGGTAATGCTACTCAATGCTAGAAGTCTAAATCTCAAAATGCACTCACTCGAGGCACTCCTTAAAATGGAGAACACAGACATCTGTGCAGTGACTGAGAAATGGTTCAAGGCTCTTGAGAGCACCCCTGCATTACAGGCTATAACTCCTACCACACTTTTTGGCCATCTAACCTTTTTAATTTTTTTTATTTTTATATTTTACATTTGTTTACCGGGATAGTCCGACTGGATATATGTCCATTTTCAGCGGAGGCCCGGGGAGAAAAGCTCCAATTAGACAAATTACAAAGATAACATTTAAAAAATATAAAAAAGTATAAAAACATTTACGACAAAGAATAAAAAACAAAAAGTGAGTATGTACAATGGTTCATGCTGTTCCCTAATAGGGATACACAATTCACATGGTCAGACACAATTAAAGGCAGGAGACATTAGATAACATACAGTGCTTGGTGAAATAGTTACCTGTTTGATATTCTCCATTCAGTATTTAACTTAATCAGGATTGGTACACGGGCAGAGCCAGTTCATTTTGAGATGCTGTTTGAGGTTATTTTTGAAGAGACCTATGGAGAATTCTAGGGTTATATGGTTTGGCAACAAATTCCAGGTTTTGCCAACAAAGTTGGTAAACAGGGAGTCACCAGCAGCATTGTTAGATTTGTGGGTTTGGACGAGTAGTTTATTGGCTAATCACAGGGATCTCAAGTTGCTATAGGGCTTAATATTTATGAGTGAGGGGGCATCCTCAGGGTGGTACAATTGTGTGTGCCATTTGGAGTTGAATTAGTGTGAGCATTTCTAGCCACTCTAGTTGTTCCAGGTTCTAGCAGTGGTGGGTTCTGTATGTGGAGTCAAGTGGCGAATCTGGCAATAAGGTTGCAGCTAAGGGAGAGCTTACCTAATACAGATTTGTTGAGGTTTGAGAGTAGCGGTGAGGCATATAGTAGAGTAGAGAGTAGGTGTGACCTGGCGATTGCAGTCCTAGCCAGTGGGGTTAAAAATGTTTGATTTCCATACAGTGACCCAAGCTTCTTATTGATGGTCTGTATGGTTTTGTTGACCTGTAGGTCAAATTTAAGACTACTGTCTATGATAATCCCTAGAAGTTTAGTGTGTTGATCTGGGGAGATACTGGTACCATTGGTTGATGTGAGAGAGAAAGAAAGTGTGGCAGATTTGCTGGTGGGGGTGAAGAGTAGAAGTTTAGTTTTATTGAGGTTCAGCAATAAGCGTTGGTTGGCGAGCCAGTTCTCAATAGTGTTGGATGTATTTTGGGTTAGGGCTTGCAGTTTGGATGGGAAGATAGCGGAGCATATCAGAGTGGAATCATCTGCATATTGAATGCAGGTAGCTTTAGGGATAGCAGTATGAAGGTTGTTGATAAAAATAGAGAAGAGTAGTGCACCCAGTATGGAGCCTTGAGGGACACCAAGTGTGAGTGGTAGCTGGCTGGAAAGTTTGCCCTACCATAATACTACCTGTTGCCTACCAGTCAGGTAGGACTGGAACCACTGGATTGCGTTGCTTATTGAGGAAAATAGATTTGAGAGAGATAATGAGAAGTTAATGGATGACCATGTCGAAGAATTGATAGGTCAAGAAAGAGGGTGGAGGATAGCCTATTGTTGTTCCTATTTTGGTTTATGGCATTAAAGGAAAGGAGGGCTGAGGTTGTGCTATGGTTTGGCCTGAAGCCATGCTGGGAGTTAGATAGTAAGTTATTCTGTGTAAGGTATTGCATTAGTTGCCTGTGTACACATTTCTCCATTATTTTGGCTAGTGGGGAAAGAATGACAATGGGTCTATATAGTTGGATATATGTCTGTAGAACTTCCACCTTTGTGGAGTGGGATGACGTGGGATATTTTCCAGATGGAGGGGATAGCATCGGATAAGGTTCTGTTGACTAGGATAGATATGGGATATACAATGGCATCTGCCACTATCTGTAGGTATTCTGCAGGGAGGAGGTCAGCAGCGAGGGTGGTAGGGTTTTTTTTTTTTTTTTTTTTTTTTAAGTGTTTTGATAAAACTAGTGGAGACCAGTTGGAAGCTAAAGTGGGGGTGATTGGTGGGTAGGTAAGGGGAGTGGTTTCATTTTGTGGGGGTTAATTGATTTGCTAGGGATTTTATTGTTTCAGTGAAAAAGTTAATTTAAGCGATGGCTAGGGGAGCTATGGGTGTGGTTAGTTGGGGTTGGGGTGATAGAATGACCTGGATGTAGAAGTTGATTTAGGCCTGCCCAGAACTTTTGAGTGTGGTTTTGGTGTTTTTGTAAGATTTTGGTAAAAGGTTTTTTTTGTTGTCTAGTACAACAGATTTTTTAGTGTCATTCCTGAGTTGATAATATTTTAAATGGTCAAGTGTTTTTAGTTGATCTCCAGCTGGCCCAGGCTTTGTTCCTAGCTTTGATTTTAGATTTGGCATCCTTTGTGAGCCATGGGGCTGTATTTGAGCTAGATTTTATTGTACGTGCTGGAGCATGGGAATCAAGGATGCTTAGGAATTCAGTGTTGAAGTAAGCTATAGCCACTTCTAGTGGTAGATGTTTTCGTTTTGACCAGTCAACTGCCTTTAGTTCATTTAGGAAAATAGGAGCATCAACGTTTTTCCTATTTCTAAGCGTTTTACATTTGGTCTGATGGGGGGTTTCCTGCCTTATGTTTTATGATATAGGTTAGTAGATGGTCACCAAGGTCATCAGGGAGAGTGCCAGCTGTGTATTGTTGGGGTTGGTTAATAACTAGGATCCAGTCTAGGATTTTTTCCCTGTTGGTCGGTTTGTTTATTCTGGTGGGAGAGGTTATGGCCTGTTTAAACCCAGATAAGTTGTATTGGGGTGTGGAGGGGTTCAGAGGGGCAGGGGTACCAGTCGGTGTTGAAGTCACCAAGAACTATTGTTTCTTGGGGATAAGTAGTGGATAACCAGTGAAGAATATCCTCTAGAGTATTTAAGTTGTTGCCTGGCGGAATATATGCACAGACAATGTTCAAGCATTTGTTATGACTGGTTGGTTAGGAGCTCTGTATTACTGAATTGGGGTGGTTGAATTGCTTATCTATTTACAGTTAGAGTATTTTTGTATAAGACTGCTAGCCCACCTCCTTTCTTTGTAGTGCGGTCTAACCACTGAATACTGTATCCAGGAGGTAATATCTCATTGTCGGTAGTATTAGGTTTTAGCCAGGTTTCCTTAAGGCACATGTCTGGGGAGTGGGTTGCTAGGAGGGTGTGCTAGGAAAGGCAGAGATGTCCATATTCATTAATTATATCCACACCTCCAGGCTAGTTGTGCAGCATAATACATCTGAGGTTATCCAAGTGCAACTAACTCTGAGCAAAACTGCAATCCAAATTGTAGCTTGCTACAGATCCCCCACCATGCCCCAGGATTCCCACTCCTCTTTTCTTGATATACTGGAAAATATTAGGGTTCAACCAAACACCCTAATAATGGGCAATTTCAACTACCCCACCATTAACTGGGAAAACTACTCCCGTACCAACTCCTTCGCTCAATGCTTTCTGGAATTCATAAATTCCAATGCCCTGAATCAACTTATCCACACCCCCACCAGGGTCAATACCCTAGACCTAGTCATTATCAACATGAGTGACCGGTGTTCCACACCCAAAATCAACTCCTCATTGGTCAGATCCGACCATAAGCTAATTACCCAAGATATCCGCATCCCGCCCCCACCCACCATTAAGGAAAGCACCATAAACAATTTTTACAAAGCCAAATTCATGCTTCTTAAGAAAGAAGTGGCAAACTTCATGACACCCATACAAATGGACAATACAGTTACGACTGCTGAATCCTACACAAATGCACTCTATAAGCACTTACACGAGTGCATGGATCGTGCTATCCCAAACGGAACCAAGAAGCTATCCTCCAAAGAAAAAGGAAGCCAATCTGGTGGTATCCTGTCATAAACCAACTCTACAAACGAAGGAAGAAACTGTTGCAAAAGAGAGTAAAGTCCCATGAGTGGAGGAGCTGCCTGGTCAGCCTCAGTAAGAAGCAGAGATCCCTTATAAGATCCGCCAAAGCTAGCTATGAAAACAAAATCGCCACTGATTCTAAGGGCAACCACAAAGCATCCTATAGCTATGTCAAAAATCCCAATGGCAACACCCAGATCTGCTCTGAGTTACAGCACAACGGCACGGAAATTACAGAACCAACTGATATTGCCAACATCCTGGCAGATAGGTTCAGTGCTAACTTTACCCCACCCCCTAAAGGGCCCATGCAAACTTTACCCCCACCCCCTAAAGGGCCCATGCAGAGTCCCTGTAATCACATCTATGCAGATAAAATCTGCACTCTCTAAAACCAAACACACAGCATCCATGGGACTGGACAACATCCCAGGCTGCGTTTTATATGAACTTCAGAATGAACTGGCTCCCCACCTAAGCACCATGTTCAATCAGTCTCATGTCTAGCTTTGTGCCCACTGAATGGTGCACAGTAACAGTTATCCCACTTCACAAAGTGGGAGCCACCACTGATCCTGGGAACTATCGCCCTATTAGCCTGACAAGCCTGATATGCAAGGCCATGGAACGTATCATCATGGGACTCAAACAAAGATATTGATAACCTCCAAACTCTGGACCCCACCCAGTTTGGGTTTGTGAAAGGCAGATCATGCCTTCTGAACCGGATAGACTTTGAGGCAGTCACCAAAGCCATAGACAAGGGTAAGATGGTTCACACAACCTATCTAGACCTCGCCAAGGCTTTTGACACCATCCCCCATTCTGGAATTGTAGCTAAACTCACTAAACTAGGTATAAATCCCTACATCACACGATGAGTTGCCAACTGGCTCACTGACAGAACCCACACTGTAAAAGTTGCACACTCCAAATCTGACTTCAAACCAGTGACAAGTGGAGTACCACAGGGTTCAGTCCTGGGACCTCTCCATAGAAGTAGATACCAAACAGAAGTACAGGCTAACACAGAAGGCCTATGGCTAACGAAGTTCGCAGATGACTGCAAACTAGGAGCCATAGTAGAGTCCCCAAATGATGTGGACATCCTACAGAAGGGCCTCACTGAGACGGATGTCTGGTGTCAGAGGCATAGCCTCAAGCTCAATGCCAAAAAGTGCATTGTCATCCCCTTTGGTAAAAACTCTGTACCCATGAATTACCACATAAACAGTTTACTTAACGCCGAATGCGTGATAAGAGACCTTGGGACCCAGGTGGACAGTAGTCTCTCCTTTGATAATCACATCACCACAGTAGTCAGGAAATCTTTCCATGTGGCACACCTCATCACAAAAGGGTTCTCATCCAGGGGAAAAAAGTCATTGTTCCCCTCTACTCGACAATCATTAGACCCATTACAGAGTACAACGCCCCTTTTGGAATGTACCTCACAAGACATCTGCAGCAGCTGGAAAGGCCACAGAAGTACCTCACAAAGAGGATTATTGGCCTCAAACAGATGCCCTACACTGACAGTCTCAAAAAACACCAGCTTTACTCTGTAGCATATCGCCTACTCCGAGGAGATCTCTGCCTAACATACAGCCATGTTAAACCCAGAGCTGAAATCCCAATCCCTCAGAGCTACACTCTCTAGGGACCTAAACCTTGTTACCACAATAAACAGGACATGCTGGAGGGATAGATTCCTGTCCCAGAAACTTCCCATACTCTGGAACAAGCTACCCATCTAGGTCAAGCAATGTTCCTCATTAGCAATCTTCAAGAAAAATCTTGATGAGTGGATGGGAAATAAGAAATACACCCCGGGGATCACTTCTGCGGCTCTGCTCGACAGGGGCACAGGAAATTAACTTTTTTGGGTGGCGTAAGCCAGGGAACCTTGTTTGCTAGGCTTATTTAGGCCTTTGGGCTGATAGCCTAGTACCCATCCATGAACCTATGACCCCAGTTCCTTGTTATTTCCCTCTGGCAATCTCTTTTTAGCACCTTTTTTGCCAGAAAATGTCTGGTTTTGCTTATTTGGCATCTTTTTGAAAGAGGTAGGCCTACAAGATTTGAATGGGGGGGGGGCATAAAAAATCTTAGAATCCCTCAAATCAGTCTCCCTCTTAAATATTGTTTGAAAACCTGGTTAGCAGATGAGCCAAATAATACCTCCTTATCTACAGCAGAATCTAAGATTTCAGGTTTTACCTCATCAGTAAACTTTTGCTTACAAACACTGCAGTAGTAGTAGTTGCAGCAGCGAGTGCTCTAGGCATAGTATTGCCGCAATTATACACACTCTTCAAAGCAAGTCTGGATACACTGGACAACAAAGGAGGCAGTTTAAAAAAAAAATATATAGATAAAAAAATGTATATTTTTCTGTAGGGTGAGAAGTAGCAAGTTCCGTCAGACTATCCATACGTCAAAGCATAAACATGTATGCCTAGCAACTGAAAATTATGAAAGCAAAAGTGGAAGAAAGCACTCCCTTACTTAGACAGCATAATACCTTGCCTTACCTGTCACATAGTAAAAGGCTGGCATTCAATATCCATCTATCTAGCAGCAAACGCAGCGGACATTGCAGCTGGGTCAGATCCAAGGTGAAAGGAGAAGAGATTTTTTTATTTTACATTTGATCGGGATAATCTGACTGGATAAATGTCCATTTTCAGCGGAGGCCCGGGGAGAAAAGCTCCAGAGTTTGCAAATATACAAAGACAACCAAACACATACAGAGTCATTTAACAAATACAGAGCCCAGGTACAAAAACATAAGTATATAGAGAAAAAATAGAAGTTATGTTCTTACCATAACGTTCCATGTTAGTTGTCTTCTTCTCGCCTTCTTCTTGCTGGATGGGTTCGGAGCCGACCTCGGCTCCGACTCGGCCACTCTAAAAGCTCGAGAGTTGGTTCCACCGGCTCGAGGCTCCCCTTATATCCCACAATGCTAGGCGAGAGTTACCTCAGATCTCGTTTGTAAGCTAACCCCAGCTTATAACAGAAACAGTATAACTGTAAAAAACAGAATCCACCTCTAACAGGAAGAAGAAGGGTGACCTACATCCTGAAACAAGAAATATGCATAATAGCATATAGCTAAGAAAGAGGTGGTAGAAAGAGAGGTCACGATCACAACTCCTCTAGGTCTGTCCAGGCCAGCGGGAAGGAGGGTGGGGCCTTAAGAAGAAGGCGAGAAGAAGACAACTAACATGGAACGTTATGGTAAGAACATAACTTCTATATGTTAAGTTGTCTATCTCGCCTTCATTCTTGCTGGATGGGACCGCGTCCCTAGCACCTTGTCCCGGGTGGCCTAACGGAACAGACTCCTGAGAACAGTGGAACCAAAATTAGCTCTATGCCTAGAAGCTAAATCCAACTTATAATGGGAAATAAAAGTGTGAGGAGTAGCCCAAGTAGCAGCTGCACAAATGGTGTCAATAGGCAGTCTGTCTTGGAAGGCTAGAGAAGTAGCCAAAGCTCTGGTGGAATGGGCTTTAGGCTTATTAGGCAGTTTTTGGTGTCTAATCTCATAGACAAGGGTAATCAGAGATGTTAGCCATCTGGATAAAGATACCTTTGAAACTGGAAGTCCCTTTCTGCTTTGCGCATAGGAGACAAACAGCTGATCAGATTTTCTGAATTGTTTCGTCCTGTCCAAGTAGTACCTTAATTGACGATGAACATCCAGACAGTGTAATTTTTGTTCAGACCTATTTGAATACTCCTGGAAAAAGACAGTGAGGTCAATGCATTGGTTTAGATTTGATGTTGAAACCACCTTAGGCAAAAGGACGGGTTAGTTAAGGAAACTCTGTCCTTATGGAACACAAGGTAAGGAGAACGACAACTGAGTGCTTGAAGTTCTGAAATTCTTCTAGCTGATGTGATAGCCACCAGAAAGAGAGTTTTCCATGATAATAACTTTAAGGAACATGAAGCTGCAGGTTCGAAGGGGAAAGAATCAAAGAAGCAAGAACTAAATTTAGGTCCCAAGGAGAAGGAGGATTTCTTACAGGAGGTCTGAGAAGAAAAACTCCTTTCAAAAAGGCTTTGCAGAGTTTGTGGGACATTAGGGCAGATTCAGAAATACCCACATGGAAATTAGAAATAGCTGCCAATTGAACCTTAAGAGTAGATGGAGATGAACCTGCATGGAAGAGTTCAGCAAGAAAATCAAGGACTAGTTGGATGGAAGCGGTGAAAGGATCTATGTCCTTTCCTTGTGCCCAATATGAGAAGCGTTTCCACTTACTCAAATAAATCTTCGAGTGGAAGATTTATGGGAAGCTATCAAAATATCTCTAACAGAGTGAGATAATTGAGGAAGCCTGGCTACGGTTGGAAGTGGAGGAACCAAGCAGTGAGGTTCAGAGAGGGAGGGAGCGATGAAACTGACCCGACTGATGGATCAAAAGATCTGGAACTAGGTCCAGATTCCACGGTCGCTCCAAAAGAAATCGATGCAGAAAGGGGAACCACACTTGTCGAGGCCAGTAAGGAGCAATGAGGATCAATGAGGCCTTCTGGGCGATAGCTTTCTGTATTACTTGAGAGATCAGTGGGAAAGGAGGAAATGCATACAGAAGTCCCCGGGGCCAAACTTGGACTAGCGCGTCCCTGCTGGGTTGGCCTGGTAAAGGGAATAGAGTGAAGTATTCTCTGCACTTGCTGTTTTGGGGAGTAGCAAAAAGATCGCAGCAAGGCTGACCCCACTTGAGAAAAATCTCTCTCACTACAGAGTCTTTCAGAGACCACTCGTGAGGCATGAGAATAGCTCTGCTCAACTTGTCCGCAATGTGATTGGACTTCCCGGGGATGTGCGTTGCTATCAGAAACGCTGAGAAGAAATCGCCCATTGCCACAGTCTGAGTGCTTCTCGACACAGGGGTATGATCTGGTTCCGCCTTGTTTGTTGATGTACCACACTACAGACATATTGTCTGTCTGGATTGCAATCGTTCCCAAGGGAAGAGAGTCTTGAAGGGCTTGCAACGCTAAAAGCACTGCTCTCATCTCCAGAACATTTATGTGCAAGTGGCATTCGTTTGGTTGCCATGTGCCCTGGACTGTCCTGCCCTGATAATGCCCCCCACCCGATCAGGGAGGCATCCGTTGTCAGAGTAGCAACCGGAGGAGGTGGAACAAATGGTCTCCCCAACAGGAGCTGGGGAAGACATCCACCACATGAGATGCTTTTGCACGCTTGCGTGATCATAATGGTGTGAGACATTGGAAGTTCCTGGTATGACCATTGAGAAAAGAGCATCCACTGAAGGATCCGCATGTGGTATCTGGCCAATGGAAGGAGGGTATGGCGCTGCCATGATTCCCAACACCTTTAGAACTAACCTGGCTTTGGCTCTGTTGTTGTTGAGAAGTAGTGATACCAAATTTTGAATGTCTGATATCCTTTGGTTCGTTAGTGTTGCAGACATGTTTACAGTATCTAAATTTGCCTATGTAGGTAATAGTACGACAAGGCGACAAAACAGACTTTTCGCAATTTATTGAGATACCCAGTTTTTGACAGACGCGAAAAGTGTAATCTCTGACCATCAGAAGGAGATGCTTGGTGGGAGCTGTGAGGAGCCAGTCGTCCAAATATGGAAACACCTGGAATCCTTGTCGTCTCAGGTGAGAAGCTACCACTGCCATGCATTTGGTAAACACCCGGGGGGCAGTGGTGAGACCAAAGGGCAGGGCCCTGAATTGAAAATGACTGGTTCCCAGCCTGAAGCGGAGGAATCTTCTGGGCGTCTGTTCATTTTATGTGATAGTACGCGTCCTGAAGGTCTATAGAGCACATCCAGTTTCCTTTTCCCAATAGGGGAAGAATGGATTGCAGCGTGACCATCCGAAATCTTGTTTTCTTGACCGATCTGTTCAAGATACTGAGATCCAAAATTGGTCTCCAGTCCCCTGTTTTCTTTGGAACTAAAAGAACCTTGAGTAGATTCCGGATCCTAGTTGGTCTGCTGGCACTGGCTGAATAGCTCTTTTTGCGAGCAGTTTTGAAATTTCCAAAGCTGCTATATCCCTTTGAGCGGGTGGAACATCTGGAAGGGATTTTTGTGACTGATTTGGACAGCGAAGAAAGGGAATAGAATAACCATCGAAATGATGGACTGTACCCATTTGTCTTGTGTCAAGGATAGCCAGGCTTCTGGGTACAGTGACAATCTTCCCCGACTGCCTCGAAGATGGGCAGTCGGGCAACACCTCGGGATGCTGAAAGGGCTTATCGGAGGGCGTTTCTCGATTGCCCTGGTTCTGCGGACCCCTCTGCCTCTAGGGCGGCGTCTACCATTGTTGTTCCCCCTCTGCCTCTGGCGGGAACCGACTCTGTCGTCAGGCGAAGTCCCTTGGGATTGTTTACGGAACCACATCTTTCCCCTTCTGGCCTTTGGGGTAAGGCCTAGAAGGAGTAGAAAACGGACTCCGGCGGCAGAAAGGGTCTTGCCATCAGTCTCGCACCTAGTCAGGGTTTCTTTCACTTGTGGACCAAAGAGATGATCCATCAAAAGGGAGTTCGTGAAAGACGTCTTGAAAGGTTCCATAAAATTGCATAGCCGCATCCAGGCGTGCCTACGTAAGGCTACCCCTGTTCCTGCGGCTCTGCTCGCTCCATCGGCCGCATAAGAGAGGCGCATGGAGGAGTTGGAAATAGAATTAAGGATAGCCAGCTGCGTGTTCATTTTCTCTTGAAACCCGCAGCTGTAGGGTCCTTCAGCATTTCACTCGCTTCTTTGATCAAGTCCCTTTGAAGGCGAGTGAAATGGCACAGGTAATTCAGCGAGCGCATAGTAAATGTCGCTGAGGAGAACATCCGCTTCCGTACCTATCCATGGACCTAGATTCCTTGTTAGGTGGATGGACAGGCACTGAAGGATCGGCCAGTTCCTTCTTTGTGGCGGCAGCTACCACCATAGCATCCACAGAGACTCCTTTTGATAAAAATTCCTTGTCTGATGGAGCTGTGATGAATTTGGAGGGTCTCCTGGGAGTGGGGTCCACTGAATCAGGAGCCGTCCATGCCTTTTTAGCAACCACCTGCATGAGGGGGTCAAGGGGGACACCCAGGAGGGGGAAGGGCGAGTGCCAAGCGCCTCAAGATACACAGATTCGTCCTCCGAAGGGTTGAGGGCTGGCCAATTTCCCTCTGTTTAAGGATCTCCAGAATGTCTGCAAATGAGACATCTTCAGAAGGGGAACGGGGAACCCTCAGAATCATCCAGATCTGTGTCCGGCGTGATAGACTCAGGTGAGTCAATGTGCTTCCTCTTGCACTTCCTCTTCCGAGGGGCTCTTCTGCCAAATCAGGAGAGGCCTCGGAAGAGGATGAAATCCCAAAGGGAGCTCCTGAGGAGTTGGCTCTCTGCGGTCCGGGATGAGGGAGTGAGTCGACTTACCCTGAGGCAGCATAGAGGGAGGGGCTGGCGGAGCCGACTGTGGAGTAGAGCCAGGCTCTAACACACTCCGCATGACCTCGAAGCGCCCCTGTCAGGCAAAGCCAGAGGTCCCCGCTCCGAGGAGCTAAGGACCCCCTCGGCACCGACAGTGATGGCTCCGAGGCTGATGTCGGAGCCGAACTCACCAGCGCCGAAGCACCGAGAGGAGAGGGGGTCGGACAAGGGTCGATGCCACTCACCCCTCGGAGCCGACGAGGGAAGTCCGGCGCCGAGATTCCTCCATGGAAGAAAGCGGAGCCGGCAGCGGGCCGAAGACAATTGTCTCGGCTCGAGGTGACCACAGTCTCGGTTCCGACACGACCCGGCTCGAACTCAAGAGAGTCGAAGGAGGAAAGAGTTGATGGACGGGGCAGGCACCGACTGATGAGTCGGGCTCTGAAGCATCTGGGCTAGTGCCTCAGACTTGAGTAGTCGACTCACCACCCTCTGAAGGTCATGATCGGACAGCCTCGATGACCTAGAGGAATGAGACCTTTGGCTCCGTTCAGACAGCAGGGGAGATCCTGGAGCCGAATGAGCGGAGCCAAGAGAAGGTGACCTAGACCTCTTTCTGGTTGTCGGCTCCGAAGATCTTGTCGGAGCCGACACGGTACCTCGATAACCTCGGCTCCGGCGAGCCGAAAGCCACAGAAACTGTGGACTGAGTCTTATCGGCTCCAGCGGAGCCGATAAAGGCAAAGGTTGAACAACCTGAGGTCTCGGCTCAGAAGCGGGCCGAAGACCTCGATGCCTTGGAGGGCTTCCCTGTTGAGACAGACAGGGAATCCTCAGGCTTCAACAAGCCTCTCAGAATAAGCTTGTTTTTCTTTCCTGCAGGACCCTGGGGCTGAAGCCATGGCAAACAGCACAGGAGTCCTGCAGGTGCAAAGGCCCCAGACAATAGACACAAGAAGTGTGGCGTCTGTCAGAGACATTTTCTGACAGCACGCATCACGCTTCTTGAATCGAGACCTTTGCTTCTTTTGACATAGCCTAACTGGTGAACACAAACACACACTCAAACACACCAGTTATACCCTGTCAGAATAACAACTTTAGTAAAAATACTAAAAATAAAGTACAATAAACAGTAGTAAACTACACAAACACTCCCTAGGGAAGGGAAGGCCTAAGGCCCAAGGGAAGAACTAAAAGTTCTTTTAAACAAGAAAGCGGGAAAAATTAGGTCGGGATAAAGTTCAATGAACTACACTAATTTGAGAATAATTAAACTAAAAAGGGGTAAAAAGAGTAACTTTTAATAGAAAAAGCTAAAACTCACCAGGAACCGGTAGAACAACCAACCTCGAAGCTGTAGCGGCAAACGAGATCTGAGGTAACTCTCGCCTAGCATTGTGGGATATAAGGGGAGCCTCGAGCCGGTGGAACCAACTCTCGAGCTTTTAGAGTGGCCGAGTCGGAGCCGAGGTCGGCTCCGAACCCATCCAGCAAGAATGAAGGCGAGATAGACAACTTAACATTATATATTTTAGCTGCAAAATGTAGTAGCAGGACACGTTAGTTGTATGTCCAGTAATTTCTACTTGAATTAATGAGAGTATATATAATTCACCCATAGATGTGTGTAAATTTACAAGTTTGAGTATGATGGTGTATGAAAGGGTCTGGGAGTACAATGAGTAGTAGAGAGCTTTCAGGAGTGTAGTAGAACTCCTAGTAGATGTTTGCTTATTAAGAAAACTAGTACATACAGTAAATTAATATGCAGAGGTTGATGAAGAAAGTCCTGAGGGAAAAGCAGGTATAGAAGGTCAACCTGGGGGAAGGCATAGGCATTGTCTATTGATAAATAGGTGTTGCTTTAGTAGTAGTTTAAACTTAATGACAGAATTTGCTGAGGTAATATCAGGCGGCAGCGAGTTCCAGATTTTGCCTAAGTAGTTAGGAAAGAGGGAGTCTCCTGCTGAGTATTTTATCTGGATCTAGCAAGATTTTTTTTTAGCGAAAACCAGTTGGTGGAAGGTAATAAGATTTTAAAGTTAAAGTCACTTTAGTTGGTATAGTGAGTGGTGACAATGATGTGAACGCTAGGGAGCATTTGGGGCAAATACGGCAATTTGATTCCAACATGTCTAGTTTTGTAATTTCTGTTTTGGATAGGTTGGTGAAGATGGTTGCAGCATATAGAAGTGTGGACAGTAGCAGAGTTTGAGCCATAGCAATTTTAGTTTGTTGGTTTAGGTAAGTTTTATTTTTGTACAGACTGCCTAGTTCTCTGTGTATGTTTTTGATGGTTTGATTTATGTGCAGGTCAAACTTCAGTTTTTTGTCAATTGTAACGCCCAGTAGTTTTGTGCGAGTCTGAAGAGATAATAGTACCATCATTAGACATAATACTGAAAGAATCAGTGTCTAAGATGGATTTATTCGGTTTGAAAATTAATAATTTGGTCTTTCTGAGGTTCAGAAACAGGCTTTTATTGAGAAACCAAGCTTCAGTGGTTTTGAAGACTTGTTGGGTAGTGGAAAGGAGTGTGAGGGGGTTGGTGGCTGAGCAGACTAGTGTTGAGTCGTCAGCATACTGTATGACAGTTGCATCTGGGGTGATCTTGTGGAGACAGTTAATGAATATGGAAAATAATAAAGGGCCTAATATTGATCCTTGTGGGACTCCAGTTGTAATAGGGAGCAGTGTGGATAGTTTGTTATCCCACCTAACTGCTTGCTGTCTACCTACTGGGTAATTCTGAAACCAGGCTAGTGAGTCAGTGACTAGTCCAAGGTCAATGAGGGAGTCAAGAAGTTTGGGATGGTTGACCATGTCAAAAGCTTTTGATAGGTCTAAACATATGGCTGATGTTAGTTTGCCTAGATTCTGGTTGATAAGTTGGTGAAGGAGAGAATGGCAGTTGTACTATGGGCAGGTCTAAATCCATGTTGGGTAGGAGTGAAGTTGTTTTTTCAGTAGGTATTGCATAAGTTGCTGGTAAATACATTTTTCTAATATTTTGGCAAGTGGGGATAATCGGCAATAGAGCGATATTTGGTAAGGTCTGTACTGGTCCCACCTTTGTGTAGTGGGGTAACGTATGCTATTTTCCAGATTGTTGGAATTTTGCTTTCCGTTACTGATCTGTTCAGGAGAATTGATATTGGATATGCTATCTCATTAGCAGCTATTTGAAGGTATTCGGCTTGAATGTTGTCGTCAGCTAGGCTAGTTGGTTTGAGTTTACTCAATAGTCTTTTTAGATAATCTGTGGGAAAAGGTTTGAATTGGAAAGTGGTATTGATACTGGTAGCAGGCTTGAAGTTGCTAGTAGTAGATGTGGGTTGTTGATGAACTAATTTTGAAATGGTTTCTATGAAAAATCTATTAAAGGCTTCTGGAATGTCAGGGCTATCATTTACAGTGGCTGGTGTTGGGGTACTTTGTCTGCCAGGGTGGAGTAATGCATTTAGTACTGCCCAAAGTTTTGGAGGGTTGTTTTGGTGTCTATTTTGCAAATTGAAAAAAATAGTTCCTTTTGTCTAGTAGAATTTGTTTTTTTGCTTCGTTCCTAAGTTTTTGGAATTCTTGTTTGGTTGCTATGGTTTTAATGGCTCTCCACAGATGCCAGGCATTATTTCTTTGGGCTATTATGGTTCTAGTAGTACTTGTGATCCAGGGGGCTATTTTAATTTTTTGTTTGCTTGTGGGAGGAGGGGCGTGGGTGTTTAGGAAGGTAATGTTAAATAGCTCAACTACTTCGTCTAGTGGGAGTGTCTTTAGAAGATTACAATTTTGGTATTGTACCTCAAGTTTGAATTTTGTCATGTCAAAGTTTGTTTTGTTTCTAAAATGGTCCGAACTGGTGGTTTGGAGTTGATGTGGGATTCGAGTTTTAGTAGGAAGGTGGGCTGGTAGGACACACCTGCTTGATAAAATGTATTGGAATTGTTTATTAGGGTCCAGTCTAGGAGGCTTTCTTTGTTTTTATTATCACCTAGCCTTGTACTAGAATTAATGACTTGGGAGAAATTATACAGGTTTATAAAGTTGGAGGGGCTGGAGCTGCAGCATGTATGCCAGTCTATTTTAAAAAGTCATCTAGAATGCTTGTTTCTTGGGGTAGGTTTTGATTGGCCCAATGTAGAAGGGCTTCTAGGGTGGGGATGTTATTGCCTGGTGTTATGTACCTTGTTATAATATTCACAGATTTTTTGATGGCAAGTTCAAGTTTGACTAGCAGTAGTTCTGAGGACATTAGGGGGAGTATAGGAGGATCAATAATGGTAACCTTTAAGCTGTTTTTATAAAGTAATACTACACCACCCCCTTTTCTGAAAAGTCTATCATTACGTATTACATTATAAACTGGGGGAAGGAATTAGCTATCGGGAGTAGTAGGTTTTAACCAAGTTTCGGTTAGGGATAGTAGATTTGGGGAATAGGTGTCCAGAGTATGTAGTTGATGTACTTTATTATTAATGCTATGTATGTTTAAGTTCAGGAAAAGTAGGCTATTCTTTGGTCTGGAGAGTAAGGCTGAGTTTAGTCTGAGGCACTTTATACATTTCACCTGCATCTTTAAAATAAATAAATACATAAGGACTCATGGCTGGGTATCTGGGTATCAGTAAGATTACAGGCAGTATTCAACACATCCTCCAAGACTGATAATATAGTAAGAATGGAGGAGTAACAAGGAATATCCATTTGTAACATACAACTCAATTCAGGAGGCACCTTTTGTTCTCATAAAAATACTTCATTCATCCTGGCTATGGTCTGAGTAAATGAAAATTTTCCATGAGGAAAGAAACTGTATTTACTTCAGAGTCAGAAATATAAGTTTCAGAACCTGAAGCAGCAGCTCCATCTGTCATTATCAGAATCATCAGATGCAGGAATTTCTTTACATGGGATGTTCACCTATAATGGCTTTTAGAAAACAGAATTCATAGCCTGTAATGCATGCTTTGCCAAGGGAAGAAACCATCCTCCCTAATTACTTCTAAGATAACAGGAAAAAATAAATAGAAAAAAAAAAAATAGTAGCCCCTATGGAAAAAGACAGACTCAAATGAAGGATATCTGACTGGTCTGATTTCTTTCCTCAAATACCCTAAAAGAAGAATCTCCTGGAGTTCCTCCAAGCTCTAGAGATATGGGTCTTCAAAGCCTGAATTCGACACTGGAACATCCAAAGAGGACATGGCTGACCCCTGGCTCATGGTAGCCAAATGAATTTCAGAGGAAGTCTGACAGTTACATGGTCAATGCAGGTTCACTCACAATTACTGGAGACACAAACAGAGACCATGGTCAGCAAGGGCTCCTTGGCAAGTGTTAATTTCTTTCTATGGACAGCAGCAATGGAATCAGAAATACTGAAAATAAGTATCCATACTACAGCCAAGGAACACAACCCTAAAGTGGTGAACATTGTTGGAGCAAGTTGAACAGAAGGTAAGCTGTCACTTAGTATACACAAGCAACACACTTGCATTCACACCTAGTGCCAGCCCCTTCAGAAAGTAAAAAAGCAGTACACAATATCCCTTTATCAGCACTCCTATTACTATAAAAAACACAAAGTAAAAGAAAAATAGGCTGGCAGATTATCAGAAAGTGAGCACAAGCACTATACTATAAAAACAAAACAAACCCCTGCAAATCACAAAATAAATTTTAGTCAAACTTTTAAAAGTTTAAACACACACACACAACACTTCAGCTAGTTAGGGGCTAATTTTGACTAAAAAAAAGTGACAGGAAGCTAAAATAGCAGTTCCTGACAAGAAACTTGTGATGGCAATAAAATACTGGCTTTCTTAAAGGGAAATTGGTACTTGTGTATTATCGCAACCACATTTACAAAGTGGCTGAAATGGAAGTGTTTCTGCTAAAACATTTTTCTTAACCTTGAAAGGGGTGTGAGAGCAAGTATGTAGTAGTCGGTCACAGTTTGGTATGAGACCCGAAGAGAAACAACAGTCAATTCTTCGGATCCTGGGGGGGAGGCGCGTCATTTCCTCCGTGACTTGCACAGTGCTACACTGCATTGTAATTCCCGCATTCCTAAGCACAACCTCAGACAAGGCAAGTTAGTTAGGGACATACCATCTAACTGTTCATGGCCAGTACTCTTCGAAAACACAAGCGCCTCTAACAAGTACTATGTAATGGGACAGTGATCCATCCCTCACTGACTGCTCCCTTTCTCGCTAGCGGAACTCCTGTGCCAGCGGTGTCAGACATTATCCTGTTTCGCACAGGCAGTTCTGCTAATCTGAATCAGTCACAGAACTGGCAACATGCGCTATAACTGCTGAGTGATTCACACGCATAACCCCCAAAATTGACAATCATTGATGACACAGTGTACACCTAAAGGTGTTTGAAAGGTGCCGGCTGTCTTGTGGGGGGAAGTACTGACTTTCATAACTTCTAACATCGACGACTACTGCGAAGCACCACTCCTATGTATAGGTCAGGAGCAGACGCTCCCCAGAAAGAGGAATTTTCATGTTATTCCTCTTCATATGTCAAAACCACTCAGACACAATAGTAGTGAAGAGTTTACACTCCCCTTCTTAGGTTACCAGACATCATTTTACCAGACATCATTTTGCACCAACATAACTAATTCTTTGATGTCCAAAATGTGGTTGCGATAATACTCAAGTACCGGGAAATTTTAGTCAGAAAAATTATTTTTCTTAAAAGGGCGACAGTGTGCGTGGAGGTGTTCCACAATAGGGACTACAAAGCTGTTGGCAGACTGCTGCCCCTGTGAAGCCTGAGAGATGTTTCTTCAGGACAGCAAGATAGCAATGAAAAAAAAAAAAAAAAAATCACTCCAACTGCTACTTCCTTCCTTGGGACTAGCCAATCCGCAGTCAAAGTGACAGTAAGGAAGGTAGCCAGAGCTTTGTGAAACTGGTCGATTGTGGTTTCCTGGGAAGAAAAACAGCCCATACAGCCTAAAGGCTAGTGTAACAGTGGGAATGATGATCAAAGTGAACTACATATTAAAGGGTGAAAACAAGGCCAACTTGACGATATAAAAGTAATCAGCAGCAGAAATAAGGGGGACTGGAGGAAAGGATAGCTATTGCAGCGGTCATCTATTAGAACCTCTACTGTTATGCGAAGTTTACCTACACAACTGTAACACATTCAAAACAAGGATCACTGCTGCAGTAGCCTACCCTATTTGGCTAGATTAACATAGCTTAGTCAGGCGCAGAAAAAAGACAACAGGAACCGAATAGCCACCAGGAGCCTGTGGAGAACGCTCCCCATCAAAGCCTATTCTGGACCTGAAAAAGGAATAGTTTGGAGTACCTTGCTTAAATATAAAGAGGCGATCAAGTAGTAGCCTCAGCAATACGAGTCCACTCCTTTCCAAAAAGCCACCAAAGAAACCAATATCCTTGCTGAATGAGGTGCAATTCTGTCTGTAAGTGGCTTATGGAAAGTATAACAAAAGTAATAGCAGTAGTCAGTCAACTTTGTCACAGGTTGTGCTTTCCTCTTACCTTCATTAGCAGACAAACAGCCGGTCAGCTTTTTTGAAAAAAATCAAGCTTTACCTTGTAGCGTCTGACCTGCTTGCATATATCCAGGAACATCCACACTTGGACACCACTTTAGGCACAAAGGGAGTAGTTCTCAAAGAAACCCTGTCCCTCTGGAAAATGAGATAGGGTTGGCTCGCCATAAGAACTTGCTACACAGATAACCTGCTTGCAGAGGTAAGAGCAATCGGTTCTGAAACTCGAAAATGAACATTTCGGGAGTCGGCCAACCGGCACTTGCGAACTGCTTCTGCTTCGGGCACCGCACGACAAGAAAGACTGATGTAATGGCATCGGATGCATGTTTTATACCCCTGGCGACCTGACGTCATGGAAGAAGGGAAAGCAACCGACACAGGACCCAAGACTTTGTTAATCAAGCCAACTCAGGGCAACCTGCCAGCAGATTACCCAAATGTAATGACTGCAACAGTGAAACACAAAGAACATCTGTTTTCCATATTAAGAGCCTGAAGTCATACAGATTAGTTGGTTCAAAGGAACAAATGCTAGCTTCTCTGACACAAAATTAAGATCGCAACAAGGGATTGTCAGTTTTGTTGGAGACCTCTTTATGTAAAACCTCTTTCAAGAACACTGACAGGAGACAGTATTGAAAGAGGATCCATGGGCAGACATGCTGAAATGGCAGATAAATGAACCTTGGAATAATAAAAAAACAACACAGGATAGTAACTCACATAAATATTGTAAAACCAGAACACAAATTAGCAATGAATGGGTACTGGTTATGTTGTAGCCAGCAACTAGAAAACCTTTTCCATTTGTTAACATTCGACTTTCTAGTAGCAAGATTTCTTGCCTCTATTAGTACAGGGAAAAAAAAAAAAAAAAAAAAAAAAAAAAGTTCTGTTACTTTACACCATTTTTAAACTGACAAAAAAAAATTGAGCACTCTGTTGAAAAGAGCTTTACAGTCGAGACAGTCCATTAAAACACAACATTCCCTGCTTTAAAATAATTTTGTTTTATTACTCAACTCAAATTGTCACCTCACAGCAAGCAGTTCTCCAGTTAGATTCTCGGTTGGAATGCCTTCTGTGTGGAGTCTGCATGTCCGCTCAGCGGTCGAGTGGCCTTCTAAAGACATGTGTGAATGGGCGTGCCCTCATTGAAGGCTGGGTGTACAGCTGGCACCGTAAAAATCTACTGCCAATCAATAGTGGACCAGAGTTCCGCTGTGGCAACCCCTAACAGGGAAAAGCCGAAAGACTAACAACATTCCTCTACATGAAAAAAAAAAAGAAAATGGAAGTTTTCTTACACCCAAAAAGGAGCTTATCTGCCTAGCAAAAGAAAGGACAAGCCAACAATCAATCCTCAAAGGACAAGCCAACAGTCAATCCTCAAAAGCCTCAGAGGCGCATACTCTTCAACAGCAGTAAAACTCTGAAGGGTTTTGTGCCTAAACTTGTCTTTTAGTCAGCTTAGCTTGAGCTGCCTGACAGTTTGGGCATGTGAAAGTTACCTTGAAACTTTGGAAGCCGACCAGCTGTTATGTCCCTGGCAGTATATAACCCATATAGCCAAGGCTACTGCAGCAGTTATTAGTAGGATGAACAGCTCTTCCCTCTTTCCTGAAAAATCTGAAGGCAAAGAAAAACAGAAAATCTCAGTAAATATACCCTTGTCCATGAAAATAGAAACCGTACACTGGAACTTTCTCATACCAAGTACTCTTCTCCCTGTATAAAGCCTGAACCTTAGGCACAATGATCCCAGCATTCACACCCTTCACCTACCCCTTCCCGGAGCAAAAAAGTGTCCCTCCTTTGCCTGCCAAGGGAATCCCTACAATCACAGAGAAAAGGGGAAAACTACACCAAGAGGACTGGGGGGTATGTGTGATCCAAGTAACAACAAAAACAGCCACATCAACACAGTAACCCGCCAGTGGCCTAAACAAACTAGGAGACAAACGCTTGAAAGCTTAATAAAAGTTCTCCTTGTACACCAAGGAAGGTAACACTGGAGACCATCTGTAAACAGGGAAGGCAGTCAAACTGATTGAGTTTTGAAGAGTCAGTAAAGAGAAAGGCAAACAAGTGGTTATGAAGTAAACACACCACTGAAAGTGTCAGGCAAACAAAATTCAGTCACAAACACTCACTATAAATAAATGATTTTTAGTCAAACATTAAATTTAATTTTTCCTCACAAAGAGGAAAAAAAAAATTTACACAAGCAACATAATGGTTCCTTAAAAAGTAAATGACAGCCCCACTCGGTTTTCAAGATCAAGTTTTTTCTGACAGAAAAAAATACAAGTTTTCCTCAAAGACTATTAAAATAGAAAAGCTTTCCCCAACAGGGACTGGTCTGCCCAGCACTTGATGAATGGCTTACTGAGTGACAGAATCACAGGGCCTGCTGTAAAAGCGCTCACTAAGGCATGGGAAAAAGGCTCTTTGTATTTTAGTACCCCAACTGCCTGTTACATGGCGCAGCAGTTCGAGGAACCTGGAGGACTGCCAAAACTCTGGGAAGCTTGCCAGTGCTAGTCTAATACAACAGTGATCCATGTACTTACCATTACCCTGCCTTTGAGGATTCATGCACAAGGCCTGCAGCTTCGAATTTCTTCTATAGATGAAGAAATGACAACAAGCAGCAAGTTATGCAAGAAAAACTTAGGGTCTGCTACAGCACAGGGCACAGTCAACTTTCCTTATACAAAACAGGTCTCAAGGAAGAAATGGGACACAGGAGACCCTCTTATAAGCCTGTGGTGATTGGTCCGAGTACTTTTAACCATTTGGATCACCAATCCAGGGGGACTGCTCCCTGGCCATCACTAACTGGAGATACCACGTGGATAATCAAAGGAAATGAAGGTACAGGAAAGACTTGGCCTGGGATATGGAGGCTGCTCCAAAAGAGGAGGCCAGATCCAGGAGAAAATTACATCCACTGGGCCGAAAGACAACCAACACAATTACATGTGCTTTGAACATGGTCTTCTCCAGAAACTTGGTTAGAAGGGGAAATAGTGTGGGAGGGTGGTCATTTCCAGAGCAGAAAGGAATTGAAAAAATGTAGTCCTTCTCGGGAATGCAAGCATAGTTTCCATTAAAAAAAGAATAAGTTTTGTACTACAAACATACTGAGATGCCATTCACAGGACATCATCCAGCCTCAAATGACCCAGAAAGTGGCTTTGCCTAGGAAGCAACTGTCTATACAAAACGCAACTGGAAGAACAAAAGGCCCTTTCCCAAACTCTCTCAGCCTCCTGACAAAAAAATTGAATTGGTTTTCCCTCTCCTTATTATACAATACCACAAAATAAACTTAACATAACAGTAGATGGTCGAGCAGATCACTACTGCAATAGCCTTAGCTGTATGGGTTATTTGAGAATAGCCAGCAAAGCTTAAAAGGGCAACTTCCAGATGTTCAGATCATTGACAGCTCGATTAGGGCTGTAGAAAATCAGTGAATGAGCACAAAGTCCTTCAGGAGTTTTTATGCCAACTGAGAGGAGGAGGCTAGAGCCCTGAAAAAAGGTCAATGCTGGGTAAATAAAAAGCAACTTTCTTAACCTGGCGATGAAAATCAGACCAAATTAGAGGAAGAGTGGAGGGAGGGAGCAAGCAGCTACAACAGTGATTTATTCAAACATCTACCATTACAGACCAGTTGACTCATGCAACTTTACTATGTCCATCATTAGATCACTACTCTAGTAGCCTTTGCTGTAAGAGTAGAACACCATAGCTTATTAAATTTGAGGGTCCAGGAGCCCCTGGAGAAGGGTCCAAGCAAAACCTGTCCTAGACCTGGAAAGGTAGCTTGTAGTGCTTTGTAAAAATATATACAGGGGGGGGCTTCTAGAGTCCACCTCATTCCAACAGAAGCCAAGGCCCTGTAAAAATGTATCAGAAACTGAGTGGACTTGACTTATGGTAGGAACAGCAGAAGAAAATAGCACAGGATAACTATTTAGAATTGGTCTGCTGTCACACTGATTGTCTTTTCTTACCTTCATGACAACTAACTAACTAATCAGAATTTCTGAAGTCATAGTTTTGTTGCGACAGTACCAGAGTTGTCTGTTGGACATCCAGAATATGAAAAATTCTGACTCGCACATCTCTAGGTTTTGGAAAGAAAACAGGGATATGGGTAGCTTAGCTCAAAATTAAAGCCAATGCCACTTTACACATAAATGAACCTAAAATAACAGCCTGCAACTCAGACAATCTTCTGGCAGAAGTCAGAAGAGATTATAAATACTGTTCCATGTCAAGATCCAGAAATCAGCCTGTCAGATGGAACAAGAGTTAATTTTCCCCAGAACAAAATGAAGATCCCAAGGAGGAGTCAACAGTTTTCTAGGTGGATGGGCATGCAGAACCTCTTTCAATGCATTCTCAAAGATGTTTTTAAAGAGGGAGATCCATGGACAGACATGCTGATGGAAGAGAGAGAAAAGCCAAAGGAAAACTCACGAATATTGTAGAACAGAAATATTAGCCTTAAAAGGGTCTTGGTTCTTAATATGGCATCAGCTTGGAAATATTTCCCATTTCCTAATGTACAGTTTCTTAGCAGCAGTTTTTTTTTTTGCCTCCTTTAATAGCTGGTGTATGTCATCAGAAAAGAGGCCTAAAAGGTGTTAAAACTGTATAAGCAGACAGTTGATGTTTCAAGCTGAAGTGCAAACACTCATCTTGGGTGAACAGGTCCAGTCTGCAACGAAGCTTATGGCAATTGCCCTTGACCATTTCCGAAGGAAGGGAGAACCACTGTTGCTTAATCCAAAAGGTGGACACCCCACTGATATTTTGACTCAAATCTTCCCTGATACTCAGGGTCAAAGTATGTTCCTACCCAAGGAAATGAGAATGCATTTGTTTTCAAAGCCTATTCCCAACTATCATGGCTAATCTGCCTAAAGAATAAGCTATGAAAAACATCCTGCGTACAGACAACATCACAATGATGTGGTATTTAATCACTTGTAGCGGTCCTGGAAACTACAGATTAAAAGCAGAGTGCATTTATCACTGCCAACATCTCTGATATATTTGCATTATGGTTGGTCCAAAAACCCTGCAATTTTACCTCCAAAGACAAAGCCTCCTCTCTGCAAAGTCTGAATCATCTGTTACAGACTGTGGTTGGGATGGAAGACAGAACAACAGACCTGAGTTCAGATAAAACTGGTCTCTCCACCAAACCAGTTATTTTCACAAATCCCAAAACTTGAATCAGATAAGTCAGGGGGTGTTAATGTTGGGATCATATAGAATTTTAGGTACCATTTAACCTCTTATGTGAAGTCTGGCTAGAGTCATCTTAATAAAATCAAATGCGATAAATCTTAAAAATCCTGAGACATTTCCTTGAAATCCTGGCCAGAGTAAAAAAAATCTGAAGAACAGATGTAGATGCGGGTCTAATTTCCCTGGGAAAGAAAAGTCATTGGATACGAAATAACCAGGAGACACTCCAAGAACACAACCCTGGAAGATGGAATAAGACAAGACATTTGAATGTTCTCCAGGAATTCTAGTCTGTGAAGAATATCTCTTGCCAACATTTGGATCATAAGATCATAGGAGGTTACTAGGGTAATGGCCCTAAGGCCCTTACAAGCCCAGCCAAGGGTTTATCCACAAAGAAAAAACTTCAGTCAGCACCGCACCCGTCAATGAGGTACACAAGTGGAACCCCTGGGATGAATTTGTGGTTTCCCATCCACTCATCATGGTTGTGCTTGAAGAGGGTCAGCAAGATACTCCGACATATATGGGAAGTCTATTCCAGAGACGGGGCAGCCACTGGGAACAAACCTGTCTCTCCAGCAGGTTTTGTTGATGTCGCATATTAGATTTAGGCCTTTCGAGCGGGCACTATGCGAAGAGTTAGACTTACTGCCATGGAGCATCTCTAGTAGGGGAGGGTCCGATATTGCTTTGTAGACAAGACACAGATCACCTTGGAGCAATCTTTACGATACTGAGTACAGTGATAGTAGTTTGAGCCTGTCCGCATAAGACAGGAGTTGGAGGAAATGGACTCTGTGAGGTATTTCTGTGGACTTTCCAGTTGGTGCAGTTGTTTGGAGAGGTACACCCCAAATGGGGTGTTATACTCTATTACTGGCCTAATCAGGGAGAAGTACAGAGAGGTAGTAATCTCAGTTTTTTCTGGATGCAGTCCCTTTATTTATGAATGATGAAGTAAAAGGTTTTTCTGACCACTGCCACTACAGGATTGTTGAATACGAGATTGTTGTCAACCCAAGTACCCAGGTCTCTCACCACAGGTTGTGCGCTTAGGGGGGTTGCTGTTAATGTGGTAAACAGTAGGGGCCATGTTTTTGCCACATGGTATGATATTACAATTTTTCTGCATTTAACTTAAAGCCATAACTTGGCACCAGTCATTTGTTGCGGTGAGACCCTCTTGCAGTATGTCAACATCATTTGGAGAGTCAATGGCAGCACCCAACTTACAGTCATCTGCAAACTTAACTCAGCCACAGGCCTTTTGTCTTTACCTGGACCTCAGAGTTGCATGCCAAAAAGTAGGGGTCCCAGGACAGATCCCTGGGGAACATCACTAGTGACAGCTCTTCTGTCGGGAGGTAGAGGTACCTATTTTGACCCTGTGGGTCCCATCAGTGAGCCAGCTGCCCACCCACCTGATAAGACAGGGATTTACACCAAGTTGTGTTAGCTTTTCGATGACAAAAATCCACCATTTGTGCATCAACTGCCTTGGCCAAGTTAGGTAAACTATATGTACTGACTTTCCCTCATCCATGGCCTTGATGACAGTCCACCAGGTTCAATAGGCAAGATCTGCCCCTTGATTAATACGAACTGGGTGGGGTCAAGTGCTTGGAGATTGCCTATATCCTCGTTTATGAGCTCCATAATAATACACTCCATCGCTTTACAGATGAGACTTGTCAAGCTAATGGGGTGATAGTTTCCAGGGTCAGCAGTGCCACCACCTTTGAGCAAGGGGATGACAAGAGCAGTTTATCCATTCTGCTGGAATGAAGCCTGTACTTAGGCTTTGGTTGAATAGGGTGCTTAATGGCGAAGCTAAGGCTTGCTGGAGATGGTGCAGAATACAGCCTGGGATACTATCGGGACCCATGGAAGCTCTGTTCTTTGGCTTGGATAGGGGCTTTGACACTATCTACAGAGATGTGATGTATGGGATAAGTATTGGGGATGTCGAATGGGCCTTTGGGGTGAATAGGGGTGAAGTTTGCACTGAACCTATCTGCTAGCAGGTTGGCCAAGTCAACAGGATCAGTTTAAGTGGTACCATAAAGTACTAATTTGGAACAAACCTGGGCTTTGCCATGGAGATTCCTGACATAACTGAAGGTGGCTTTGTGGATTCCCTTTGTTTTGGAGGCTAGTTTCAATTTATAATTGGCTTTGGAGGTTTTTACTAGTAATCTAATTTTCTTGTTGAGGCTGAGGAGGGAGTTTTTCCAATAAAAATGTGTTCATTTTCACCCTTGGACAACAGTTTCTTCCTTTTGTTGTAAAGCCTAAGGACAGAGATGTCCACCAGACAGATTTCCGTTTCCTCGAGGAGCAGGTTTTAGCTCCACTGGGTATGGCAGAGTCCATGCAGTTGTACAGGTGCTTGTAAACTGCATTGCCATACTGTTCAGCATAGTTGTCTACATCCTCTGAGGGGGGAGGTGGTGTGAAGCTACTGAAACCCACCCTTGGGATGACGTAGTCCGCTTTTGAGAATTTTTTTTAGCCTGGTTACAGCTGGGGGAGGGTTGGGTGGACAAAAACTTCAAATGAGACAGACCTATGACCTGATCTCACCAGGAAGAGCGAGCGTACTATGGGAGTGGTGCAGTAGTCACCCATATTGGTGAGAACCAAGTCTAGAATGTTACCTCCCTTTGTGGGGGATGAGACTGGCTGGATTAGTGCTTTAGAACTGATGAAGTCAAGGAATTGTTGGGTACATGCATTAGTGCAGGAATAGTTCACCCAGTCTATGGTGGGGTATTTGAAATCACCAAGGATCAGGGTGTTAGAGGGTACCTTGATGGAGTCAAGTAGGAGGAGTGGGTGTCCTAAGTCATGGAGAAGGGTCTATAGCTGGCTGTAACTTGGATGCTTGTCTTGCCAACTGTCAGTTGCACCTGGAGTAATTCCAGTGCATCATGCTGGCAAACCAGTCTGAAGATGTGCCTGTCCTTAATGAAGATAAAGATTCCACCACCCTTAATCTTTCCAACCTCATTTTTGGGTCGGAATGTGTGGAATGCGGTATAGTCTGGTAAAGCAGGGGTGCTCTCCACAGCCCTGAACCAAATGTCTGTGACCACACAGTCCTCAGCATCTTTCAGTGTGAGGAGAGGCTCCAGTGAGTGCATTTTCAGGTCAAGGCTCCTAGCATCAAGCAGCATGACCTTCAATTTGCTTTTTGACAGATCTTTTATGTTGGAAGATTGGTCTTTGAGACATTGCCTAAAAAAAGGCATAATGGGGGAGAGGCAAGAGCCTTGGCCAGAACCCGGAATCCCACAGGTGACAGGTGGGGGCCATCACTGGCAAATCATCAAGGTCTGTCAGCCCACGCAGATAGATACTGCATCCCCTAGAAAAGACACCAGAAACGAAGCCAAATGCTGAAGTCAGTTATTTTTGTTGGTATTGTGGTATCATTCTTGGTGAAGGTAGGATGCTGCTTAGGGTTAGGGTCACACCTGCCTGGGACACACTCCGAGAGCTCAATCATGTCTCTCCATGTAGTCCAGGGAGGTGGTGAAGTCATTCACACCATGTACAATGACAGAGTCATCATACTTGCACCTGTTGTGGAGAAACTGAAGTGTGTGCGTGATGTGGCAGACTTTGGGAGCTGACAGACAACAGACTGTGACCTTCTTGTCAAGCTTGATGAGGTGGATGCTGGTGTCTCTCAATAGCGTTGCCAATGACTAGTAGGTTTGGTTTGTTGTGATGCCTTCTGGGCTGTGTTTGGGGTTGTGTGTGGAATGTTAGTGTTTTGAAGGTCTCTGCTGTTTAGTTTATATATATATATATATATATATATATATATATATATATATATATATATATATATATATATATATATATATATATACACACCTCTAGGGCTTTTATAAGCCTAGCCAGAGTGTGTTTGGCTTTCGCCACCCATTTTAAATGAATTTTGCTATGCCCTTTTTCGAGGTTAGTATACTGTGCCTCTGTCTAAGAGTGACACAGAAGTGATACCCTGGGTAAAGCTACGATCTCCCATCCACTCATCAAGATTCCTCTTGAAGAGAGTCAATGAGGGACTCTGCCTAACCTGGACTGGGATTTTATTCCAGAGTGAAGGCAGCCTCTGGGTTATCGATCTGTCCCTCCAACATGTCCTATTTATTTCAGTGCTGAGGTTCAAGTCTCTCAAGCGTGTAGCTCGATGGGATTTGGATTTTCTGAGGTGCAGCATGTCCATTAATTCCGGGTTGGACATGGCTTTATACGTCAGGCACAGATCGCCTCTGAGCAGGCGGTACGCCACTGAGTAGAGCTGGAGTTTCTTTAACCGTGCAGCATATGGCATCTGTTTGAGCCCTTTGATCCTCTTGGTGAGGTACTTTTGGGGTCTTTCCAGTTGCTGCAGGTGTCTGGTAAGGTACATCCAAAAAGGGGCATTGTACTCAATTATGGGCCTGATGAGGAATGAGTAAAGAGGCACGATGACCTCCCCTGATCTAGATGTGAATCCCTTCATGATTAGGTGGGCTATATAAAATGTTTTTCTAACCACTTTGGCCACGTGGTTTTCAAATAAGAGATTGCTATCAACTTGGGTCCCCAGGTCTCTAATTACTTCTTCTGTACTTAATGGATTAACACCTATGTGGTAATTTGTGGGCACTGTTTTTGCCAAAGGGGACGACTATACACGTTTTGGTGTTTAGCTTGAGGCCATGGCTCAGGCACCAGTTGTCTGTTTCTATGAGGCCCTTTTGTAGGATGCTTGTGTCGGCTGGAGAGTCGATTATAGCGCCTAGTTTGCAGTCATCTGCGAACTTGGTCAGCCACAGTCCTTCCGTGTTGGCCTGTACCTCCGAGAAATATATACCGAACAAGAGAGGTCCCAGGACTGATCCTTGTGGGACGCCACTTGTAACCGGTTTGGAGTCTGACATGGCTCCAGCAATTCTAACCATGTGGGTTCTGTCCTTGAGCCAGTTTGCAACCCATCTACAGACATAGGGGTTTATATTTAAGCTGGTGAGCTTATCTATAATGCCAGAGTGGGGTATTGTATCGAAGGCTTTTGCGAGGTCCAGGTAGGCTGTGTGGACCACCTTCCCCTCGTCAATGGCCTTGGTGACTGTTTCAAAGAAATTGACCAGGTTTAAGAGGCAGGATCTGCCTTTAAAGCCGAACTGGGTAGGATCCAGCGTCTGTAGGTCCCCAATATCTTTATGAGGTCCATGATGATCCTTTCCATAACTTTGCAGACCAAGCTAGTCAGGCTTATGGGGCGATAGTTTCCAGGATCCGTTGAGGCACCACCTTTGTGGAGAGGGACCACTGTTGCTGTACGCCACTCTTTGGGTACATATCCTGTAGTAAGGCTGAGATTGAACAGTATTATGTTTGGGTTTAGCTCTTCTTGGAGTTCATGTAGGACGCAGCCCGGGACACCGTCTGGTCTCATTGATGCTGTGTTTTATGCTTTGGAGAGGGCGGCTCTTACCTGAGCATCTGAGATGTCAGGGGGGGCAGCACTCTGCTGGGAAAGATATTTGCCCTTTTGGTGGGGGGGGGGGGGGAGAAGTTTGCACTGAACCTGTCAGCTAGGATGTTGGCAATGTCTGTGGGTTCAGTGTATTTTTTGTCATTTTGGACCAATTCTGAGCATATCTGGGAATTCCAACCCAAGTTCCTAACATAACTAAAGAAAGCCTTGTGATTATCCTTAGTGTCCTGTGCAATTTTTCTCTCAAAGCTGGCCTTAGACGATTTTATGAGTGCCCGTAGTTTTTTGCTAATACTGATCAGAGATGCCTTCCCTTTTTGGGATTTTGCTCTATCATGTAGTAGCTTCTTCCTTCTATTGTATAGTTTGTTTATGGCTGGGGTCCACCAGACAGGACGCCTGTCTTTGGAGGATTGGGTCTTGGTTTTATTTGGGATTGCATGATCCATGCATTCATGAAGGTTGGGAGGGTGGCTTAATGGTTAAGGTGTTTGCCTTACAAACACAAGGTGCAGGGTTTGAGTCTCACAAGGGATAATTGGCTAGGCTTAAAATGACTCGCAAGGGCAGTTAGCTTAGTATGAACCTATGAACCTATGAGAATGCGTTTATAAAGGATTCTGCGGTCTGGGCTGTATCTTCCACAGGCCCGGGGGCTTTGAAGGATTCCACCTCGGTTTTGAGGAGTGTGAAATTTGCTTTAAAGAAGTTTTTCACTGTGGTTTTCTGGGCAGGGGGTGGGGCCAGGATGTGAATATGCAGTGAGATTAGTTTATGGTCTGATCTTACCAGTGAGGGATACACTTCTGGTCTGGAGCATAGAGTCCCCATGTTGGTGATGATCAGGTCCGGTATGTTTTCTCCTCTTGTGGGAGTGGTATCAAGTTGTTCCATAGCATTTGAGTTTATAAATTCTAGGAACCTTTGGGCTAGGGTGTTGGAGCTAGAGTAATGCTCCCAGTCTATGTTTGGGTAGTTGAAGTCGCCCAATATAATGGTGTTTGGAGACACCTTCATATTTTCCAGTGTTCTCAGGAAAGCCGAGTGGGGTTCCTGGGTTTGGGAGGGTGGTCTGTAGCAGGCTATAAACTGGAAGGCAGTTTTACCCACTGTTAGTTGCACATGGATATTCTCTGATGCTTCGTGCTGTGCCTACTCCCCCTCCTTTTGTGGTTCGATCCAAGTTTTGGGGCCGAAAAGCATGGTATGAGGTATAACCTGGTAGTGCTGGGGTGCTCTCGGGAACCTTGAACCAGGTTTCTGTTACTGCACAGATACTGATGTTCTCCATGCTACGGAGAGTTTCGAGTGCGTGCATCTTGAGGTTTAGACTTCTGGCGTTGAGTAGCATTACTCTTAGTTTCTTATCCCTTGTGATACCTATGGAGGTGGGTTTGTCTTTTGAGCCTTGCCTAAAAAAGGCACTATGGGGGTGGCAAGAGCCTTTGCTAATATCCGAAAGCCCAGGGGTGACAGGTGCAAGCTGTCCCTAGCGAAGCATTGTAGCTTGTCGAGCATGTCACCCCAAGCTGACGGGCATTGGATCCCCTTTGAATTACATCAATACTTAACCAATAGTTGAAATTGATCATCTTGTCTTCATATTGTAGAGCACAAGCAAAAATAACAAGTTATGCTAAAGACCTGTTGTACCAAACCAGATAAATACGAAAAATAAAGTACAGGTCACCGCTGAATTATTCTTTGTGGAATCTCCTTTATTAAAAGTAAGCGCTTTCGGAATAATCCTTAATCAGACATGATTCAAAGTAACAAAAGCAGCTATATTTAAAACACAGATCATTCAATCACTTACTCCTAAAAGCCCGCCTTTTTTGTAAAGCAGGTTTAATTGGTAAAACATCGTTAAGACCAGGTGGTCTATGAGCTCTTAAATCTACTATCCACTTGGATTCAGCTAATGCTGTTCTATGCTGAATGTCCCCCCCCCCTCTCATTAGTGGCAATATTTACAATGCATCTGAACTTAAAAGTGTGTGTGGGATTAATCTCTATATGTCTGAATAAAGCATTGCTCACTTGACATGTTCTAATATTACTAATATGCTGTAAAATCCGAACCTTCAGCATGTTATTTGTCATACCTACATAAAAACTTTCACATTGTTCACAATTGGCCATATATACTAAGTGTTTTGTCCTGCAAGTAGCCCTCCCTTTAAATATAAAAGTTTGTGTCTTATCAGGATGTTTATATTCAGTGTCACTATTAATATATTGACAAGCCTTGCAGTTGCCACAGGGATATGTGCCTGCTCTAATATCTATTGTAGGTCTCTTATTCAAATATGTCTCCTTACATAACAGGTCCTTGAGATTGTTGTTTCTCCTATAATTAAACATGGGACGTTCTGCCACTACGTCCTTAAGACTAGTATCACTTCTTAGGATATTCCAATTGTTCTGAACTATATTACATATGTCTTTAATATTACTACCATACGTAAAAAGTATTTTAGGTTGTTCCTTCCTGCTACTACATAATCCTGTATCTATTTGTCTGCCAATAACAGGGCCTTGCATCCATGGCCTATTCTTTGTCTTCCTATGTAATACTTTGTTTCTAACCACCTTACTAACCATGTTCCTCTCATAGCCCCTATCCAAAAAATGTCCACTCAGCCTAGAAAGAGGAACATGGTTAGTAAGGATAAGATTGAATAAGAGACCTACAATAGATATTAGAGCAGGCACATATCCCTGTGGCAACTGCAAGGCTTGTCAATATATTAATAGTGACACTGAATATAAACATCCTGATAAGACACAAACTTTTATATTTAAAGGGAGGGCTACTTGCAGGACAAAACACTTAGTATATATGGCCAATTGTGAACAATGTGAAAGTTTTTATGTAGGTATGACAAATAACATGCTGAAGGTTCGGATTTTACAGCATATTAGTAATATTAGAACATGTCAAGTGAGCAATGCTTTATTCAGACATATAGAGATTAATCCCACACACACTTAAGTTCAGATGCATTGTAAATATTGCCACTAATGAGAGGGGGGGGACATTCAGCATAGAACAGCATTAGCTGAATCCAAGTGGATAGTAGATTTAAGAGCTCATAGACCACCTGGTCTTAACGATGTTTTACCAATTAAACCTGCTTTACAAAAAAGGCGGGCTTTTAGGAGTAAGTGATTGGATGATCTGTGTTTTAAATATAGCTGCTTTTGTTACTTTGAATCATGTCTGATGAAGGATTATTCCGAAAGCGCTTACTTTTAATAAAGGAGATTCCACAAAGAATAATTCAGCGGTGACCTGTACTTTATTTTTCGTGTCTTCATATTGTGGCATCATTCTTGGTGAGGGTAAGATGCTACTCAAGGTCAGGGTCATACCGGCCTGGGCTACATGCTCAGAGAGCTCCTCTATGTCTCTTTTCATGTAGTCCAGGGAGGTACATCTCTGGTCATTCACACCAGCATGGACAATGACAGAGTCATATTTGTACTTGCCTTGGAGTGACCTGAGTGCTTGTGTTATGTGGTGAATCCTAGCGCCAGACAGGCAGCTCACTGTGACCTTCTCCTTGTTCAGCCTGGTGAGCGGGATGTCAAGTGTGCCTGACGATAGCCATCTATTACAAGTGTATTGTTTAGCCTTAAAGGCTGTGACAGTTCGGCACACTGGCTTTGTGAGCTGTGTTGCACGGGTTTTGTTTTGGGGTAGCCGTTGCTTGGGTGTCTGCTTTGGAGGTCTCTGCTGCTTGGACAGATTTTTATTTAGAGCCTCCGAGTATGTTTTTGTGTGTTTATGTGTTTGGTTTGCTGTCGTGGTAGGTCTATGTGAGACTGGAATTGTAGTGAGTGTGGTTTCCTTCTCCTCCTGACTGGTTACGCCAGTACTGAGTTGAAAGAGTTAGCCTCCAGTTTGGCTATATGGTTGCATCTCTCACATGTGTTGGAATTTGTTGGGAGGAGGAGAGGGTTGTCTGTATACATGAGGCAGTTGTAACATTGCCTCAAGATTCACCAGCTGGACCAGAGAGGAGATTGACAACTGACCTTTGGACATGCTAGAATAGTACTGGAAATTCCTTTATAATTGAAAAAAAGGGCCAATGGGGAACAAGGTATTCAAGGGGAGTTTGCGAGGGTGTAGTGCTTTTTATTTTTTAGTGCTGACTTATATAATTGCTTTAGTGAGCAAGTGCCAGGCTTTAGAGTAGGAATAGGGTGTTTATTATGAGAACTAGATCAGTTCTAAGAGAAAAAGTGAACAGCAGACTTCGTGGAGCTGAGAATGGTTTAAACACAATTAAGCGGAGCTGCCCGATGCTGCGCTATGCGCAATATCGCACAAAGCCACACCAAAGCGGGTTTTATACAGGGGGACTTGAAAGAGGTAGAAATTGGCCCAAACGGCCAATAGACTACCAGATTCTTGTGCTGGGAACACTCCTCCAGGGATAGATAGGCTGCTCTAAGCTCCCCACTGCCACTGGTGAACAAAGAAACCTCCCTTTATCCAAGAAATGAAATGGGCAACACAGGAACTTTCCAAAAGTCCAGAATACAGCAAAGCCTGTATTTGAACTACTCTAGGTCAGGAAAGACGGGAAACAAGGATAATTTTTTGTTTTTTTTTTTCTTTTTTGCAACAAACAGCAGGAAAATGCAATAAATATGTAACACAGGCTAGCGCACTTGAGTGTGTAGCCTCAACAGGTAAATGCAACAAACAGGACAAACTTTAAAAGTGCAGGTGCAAAAACAACTTTAAACAGTTTAAAACAGTTCAAGCAGCAGAAATACTCGCAGTTTATCTAGATCGGACAGTCGTCCATGTAGTAGCAGGAAAAGCTTCACTTGTATCAAGATTATATCACCCCAGATGGGACTCGAACCCACAATCCTTGGCTTAGGAGGTCAATGCCTTATCCATTAGGCCACTGGGGCCTGACTATATATCTATCTATATAGATATATATACATCTATCGATATATCTATCGATATATAAAAAAGTGGGATGTTACTCAGGTGTCTGAAATAAATAAAAGGTACTACGAGTTGTTGCAGTTGGACTCTCCTAAATCAGTCACTATTCCTTCTGCCTTGGCTGCTTTATTGGATGCTTTCTCCAATGACTCTCAGATGCCCAATTCCCTCCCCCCGCTCCCAAGAAGGATAGGTTTTATAAAGTTCCTGAGGATTGTTCTCTTTATTTTTTAAAAAATACATCACGTCCTGCTGCTGACCCTTTGGTAGTGTCCTTGGCCTTTGACAACAGCCTCACTTTCTTCCTTCGCCCAAGCTATTGCCTTCTGACAAGGGCAACAGAATTATGGACAGGCTGGGCAAAAAGGTTTACACTTCTGCTACCCTAGCTTTTAGGGCTATTAAATTACCAGACCCATATGTCTAGTTATGTGCTGGCTCTTCTTTCTCAGGCCTGTAGACTTATTTCTGATTTTCCACACACAGAGTAAAACGCGTCTGTTCTTTCCTTGCTAGGGACCTTCCTCTCAACCAGTTACTCATTCTATTAAATGTAGTTATAATGTGGCGGATGCCTCTTCTAGGGCTGCTGTTTTTGGTTCAGTTATGAGGAGGTATTCTTGGGTTAGGCTTCAACCTCTACCTGATGATATTAAAGCTAAGTTAATGGATACTCCTTTGGATTCTAAACTTTTGTTTAGGGAAGCTGCTGCTGGTTGACGTCCCTTCAAGATAAGGTGCATTACAGGAACTTAAACATGCATTTCTCTTCTGCCTAAATTTCAGAGAAACTACCCTGCTAAGCCTGCCTTTGTTCGTAGGCAATCATGCCCTTCTATTAAAAGACAAGAGTAGCAAACTGACTCCTCCTAAGGCTACTCAATTTCTAGGGATGCCGAAGCCTCCTTTCTGGATAAGCCAGTCGTCGTGTGACTATCCGTTCCTTCCCAGCCACATTCCTCTCCCTCTTTTGCAGTTTGGCTTCAGATACCTCAGGATTCTTGGGTTCTGTCGATCATTCATTAAGTGTACTTCATGATATGGAAACCCCATCCTCCATTTATGAGCATTCCTCAGCCTCCTCGGGAACATCTTCCTTTTTTTTACCAAATGTTCAAGATCCCTGGTCTCAGGGTACTATTCAAGATGTGCCCATGTCCCAAAACCATTAAGTGCTCTACTCCTGACAGTTTCTAGTGCCCAGAAAAGAGGGCACTTGGGAGACCTATTTAGACCACTCTCCTCTGAAACACTTTTCTAAAGTTACCTTCCTTTCGGATGTTGTCCCTTCAGATTTTGTTTCCTCTTGCTCCCTCTGGATCTCAAGAATTCTTATCTCTATATTCCATCCGTCCTCTTTTCTGGAAGTTTTTGTGTTTCTCTGTTGCAAGCTGACATTTTCAGTTCTCTGCTTTGTTTTCTAGCCTCTCTCCTGCCCCAAGGGTTTTCACCACATGCCTTGCTCATGCGATTGCCTTTTGCAGATTTCCAGGAATCCAAATATTTCCTTACATGGATGACTCGTTGATTCAGGCATCCTCTCCAGATACCCTTTTGCAAAATCTTCATTTTGCTGAATCCTTCAGAGCCTGGGGTTCACTATAAGTTTCAGAAAGGCTTTTCTCAAGCTTTCTCAGGATCATGTTTTCCCGAGTTGCAGGATAGATTGTGCCACTGCTTGCATCACTGCCCCCTCCAAAAGCCTTAACTCTCAATTCTTTCCTTCACACTTTTCTTCCTCTGGCTTCCATTAGCGCCAGAGAGTTTGAGAGTTCTGGGTTTCATGGTATTTGTGACAAAAGGGAAATAATTCCAGCCCAGCTAGCTGGAATTTTGTAAATAATTCTTTCATTTGTGAACATTGATATGTGTAATGATGAAGTAGAGCTAAAATGTAACCACAGCATAGAAATGCATAAAAACTATTGCAAATGTGTAAATGTAAACGTTTAAATCAGTAGAAACTAGAACTGAGGGTTAACTTGCACAACTTTAAGAAAACAAGTTGAAATTAAATAGTTTTACAATCGTGTTATATAAGTTCTCTTAGTTTCAGTTCAGTAGCAGATAAAATGTCTACAGCTAGAAGTTTTTGTATTATCTTGGCAGAAAAGTAATTACTAGGTTTGAGATACAGAAGTGTTTACTGTTTTATGACTTCCAGGCTCTTCAAACATCTGAAATGTATTTTTCACAGAAATGTTAAATTCTGTTAGCTTCTGACAAAGGGGGTTTAGCTTGAGAACTAAAGTCATGTGACAAAAAGTGAGGTCATCCTTGCCAACTCAGCTGTAATATTTGATATCAATTTAAGAACTCTCTCAGAGAGAGACTGTGCATATTTTGTCTACGGCCTGGAAACATCCACTCATTCCCAACTTCTGCACTTCTGCCTGTGTGTTGTTCTGTAAGTATGTTTTTAGGGCATAGTAACTCATATTCAGACAGGATTATAGTGAAGTGTAGCTTAGATGTTTTCTTTATTTGAAACTGTCCTGCAATGTTTTAAATACTTCCGGTGATTTTGAACTCGGATGTAACTGCTTACTTACTGAGCATTGTCATGTTCTACTTATTATTAAATATATTTAAATCTATATTTCTGGCTGAGAGACATACTTAAGCTCTTGCAGTACTTTTATAGCTATTTGGTGACACTGTACAGGCCACTCCTAAATAGCCCTGCTCTTTGTCAGACCACTATTTGGATAATAGTAGCATTACACAGTAGAATTGAACACCCTTTGTTAAAGGCCTTGAGTAGTGGATACAGAGTTGGCTGGTTGCAGCTGGAATTACCTCAGTCTGGGCAGAAGGGGGCATAGCTAGTAAACTTGTGTCAGCCTTTCCCAGGCGTGTGTGAGTCAGTACATAACTTAAATCTCAAAGTGCTTGTGTGTCAGCTACTTGGGCAGGGACATGAAGCACTGGTTGGACACAGAGGGTGCTGGAGGTTTTGGCTTGACCACTTAGCTGAGATCACAACCCTATAGCTGTGCCAGTGCGGAGTCTTATTCGGGATCTGGAGAAAGAGGGAGAAACCAGCCCCAGACTGACTGATCTCTGTGCACTCTTAAGGGAAATGCACTTTACTGTGTGTGTGTGTGTGTGTGTGCCTGTCATCCTCCCAGTGTGTACATTCCCCACAGTTGCCAGTGGCGAGGATTGAGGCTCCTTGATTACTGGGCCAGTGCAGGAGCGTCACACCATCCACCATTCCAAACTTCATATTAGAAAGTTTCAGTGATTTCTGAAGTCAGTGTGGCTTCAACATGCTCATCTTCTAGAATTTGCAGTTACTATTCTTCCATGCCTCAGACAGGAACTTCTTGCGTGTATTCAGCAGTTGTCTCCGAATCCAGGGATCCCTTTGCATCTCCCTCTTCCCTCTCAGGAATTGTTCACAGACATGGGATGGGGTGACTTGGCTCCCTATAGCTACAGGGGGGCTGTGATTGCCTTGTCAGCAGAAGGAGCACATCAGTGTTAAAGTGATGAGAGCTCTCCTGCTGGCTCTTCAGGCCTTTCAGTATCTCTCCTCTAAAGCCTGTCAACGTATTGACAGACAATACCACATTGATGTGGTATAATCAACAAACAGGAAGGAACGAGATCTTTTCTTTGTAGGCTGGCACTTCTGGTATGGGATCTTGTTGTCAAGTGACTCTTCCACAATGTTTTGACGGGAGGGGATATAAACTGCCTGAAGACACTCTGAGCAGGTCCTTAACTCAGTCCCATGAATGGATGCTTCACAAGGATAGGTTTCTGGACATTATCCACCAGTAGGATACTGAAGGGGATCCTTTTGCTCCCCCTCCGCATAGACAACTTTCTCTCGTGTGTATCAGAGTCCCAGGTCCTCAGGTATTGAAGGTGGATGCCCTCTTATTCTCCTGGAATGGGAGGTTTCTTTATGCATTCTCTCCCCTCTCTCTCATTCCAAAAGTCCTGTTCACAGTTCAAAAGGATGCCCCCAAAATCTTGTTGGCAACTCCCTTTTGGCTGCAACAGCATTAGTTCCCTCTTCATCTGCAGCTAACCAAGGGCAATCACCACAAGTTACAGCACAGGGTGGATCTAAATCACACAAGACAAGATTTCCCTTATCCATCCCCACCTGTCCAAGCTTCAACTGACACTGTTGATGATTGGGTTTTGACTTCTCAGACACCTTTTTTCTGAGGACGTGCTGCAAGTCCTGCAACCCACCAGGAAACCTACGACTAGGAAATCCTACTTATCAAAATTTAAGAGATTTTCTTTTTGGTGTTTCTCTCAGAACCAGGACCCACTTACTGCAGATGTTCCTTTGGTTTTCTATTTGTGAGAGTTGCTCAATGCTGGTTTGACCTATTTTTCTATTAAGGCCCAACTACTGGCTATCTCTGCTTGTCTGCCTTTTTCTCCTCCTTTAGCTGCTAGATTTGAAGTGAACATTTCTTACAGGCATCCTTAATATTAGACCTCCCAGGAAGCCTGTTCCTCCCTGTGATCTTAATTTTGGTTTGGAGAAGTTGACTCAGGCTCCCTTTGAGCCTGCTGCTTCAGCTTCCTTGCAACATTATTCCTTGAACACTGTTCTTTTGTTGGCACTTACTTCTGCCAGATGGGTGTCAGAGTTGCAGGCCCTTATGGCTTGTCCTCTTTTTTTTTTTTTTTTTTATTTTTCATGAGGACAGTGTCCTTGCATACTAACCCTTTTATGCCAAAGGTGGTTAATGAACTCAGTCTATTAATCTGTCTACTTTTCCCCCCTCCGCAAATATGCTGCATACTTTGGACATGCATAGGCAATTAAGAGTTTATTTGGATATGACCAAGGCTACCTGAAAATCTGATCAGTTATTTGTTTCTTTTCATCCTAGATCTTTGGAGCTTGCTGTATCCAGACTATTTCTTCTTGGATTTCTAAGGCCATTTCCTTTTGTTACACTTTTCAAGGCAAAAATCTTCTTTTTTCAATTAAGCCTCATTTTACTACAGCTGTGGATTCTTCTGGTGCTTTTTTAAAGGCTTGGGCACTAATTCTATTCTTGAAGCAGCTACCTGGACTTCTGTGCACAGCTTTAGCAAGCACAAGTTGAATGGCATCTCCAGAGCTAGGGTTCAGTTCATGTTTTTTGGGGATTCTTCTGCCCTTCCTCCTTCTCCCTAGTTTCCTCTTGAGCTTTAGCACTCTCCCATATAGTTAAGAACACTGCAGCAGTGAATGCAAGGACACAGTACAGTTGTGTAAAATCTTACCATAATGGTAGATGTCCTTCCCTTCACTGCTGCAGTACTCCCTCCCTCCCCTCCATCCCCCTTAACTGCTGCAGTACTCACTCCCTCCCCTCCATCCCCCTAGTTCTTTACCTTCCTGGATGTATACATTACCTGTTGCGTTCTTTGGACTGGTGTTACTCCTGGGGCAGTTCTGTTTTTAAGCCTGAACATCACCTTTATGCCCTACGTCATGCAGGGTGCGCATTGTGATGCACAGTGCGTATGGTGACATTCGGCATACCTTTTAATTTAAGAAGTCTTTGGAGGACTGGGTGGATGTTGGGCTTCTGCGGCATGGAATCCCATATAGTTAAGAATACTGCAGCAGTGAAGGAAAAGACATCTACCGTTATGGCAAGATTTTACACAACTGTACTTCTGGGAACGTACCGAATTACCAGGGTGGGAGGGAATTACAGTATGTAGATAGTCTTTCAGGCTTCAACTATCTTGGTTTCTAAGAGGTTTCACCCTTCTTTTTTGGAGCCTACTTCCCATTGTTTATTTTTTTAATACCCGCTTGCCAGAAGTTTGTAGAGTCTGATTATTTAGCATTTAAATGAAAAGGATCCAGAGTTTGGGATGACATCTTTAAACAAACTGAGAAGGAAAGCTGAAAAATCTTAGAACCCTCGTGAATCAGTTTCTGTCACTCTCTCATCACATCTTGTCAGCTCCTCAGCAGTAGATGGTCTAAAAATATATATAACATGAGCTTAACAACTGGTAGAAGAATATACTCATTTTCCCAAAACTATCAAAATAGTGGTCACATCTTCCCAAAACTATCAAAATAGTGGTCACATCTTTGTTTGATGGGGAGGGATTAGTACGGACTGAAGGTTTAGCTAAATGTTTAGCTGCATAAATATTTTGACAAAGAATCATGGCACGGTCAAGGGCTTCCAAGACGGCTGCACTTTGAGTTAGCTTAATATAGTCTCAATATGAAAACAGAAACTCAGCAGAGGCAACCAGATGACTTGTATTTAGTAATTTTCGGTAACTGGCTAGCAAATGCCCTGCCTAGATGCCAGGAAAAAATACAGAGGACCTGAAAGAAAATCAGCTACAAAAAGGTGAGGAAAACACTGACTGGGAAAAGTACTGCAACTCTTCAGCAAAAAGCCATGCAAACTCTAGACGTGACTTCTAATAACTTAAGAGGAAAGTATATAAGACAACTGCACACAGACCTGGTTAAAATAAAGGAAACTGATGGAGTATATTAATTCAAACAACAAAAGGCTGGAGAAAAAAAAAAGCTTTAAACAGATCTTCAGGTGAGGTGATAAAACTGCAAAACTCAGAGTGAAATGAAGAAAAGGCTGACTGAATGAGACTGCTCAAGAAGTGATGTTTAAAAAAATAATAGAATTAGAGAACAGAACACACAGAAAACCCAAGATTTTCAGCTGTGCTAGAGAAGCTGGAAGGAACAGACAATTTTATGAAAGCACAAATAAGCAACTGGTCTGGTATTCCACAGCAGTTGTTAACTGAAAAGGGTACATTATGTGTATCCTCTAAGCCTGGCTTTGAAAAAACAACATAAACCTTTATAGAAAAGATGCAATCCTGCCAGCAAGACAAGTTGATTCTGACAAAACTGTGGCAGGAGGGCACAGTGCTAAAAGTGGGAGACAGCAGAAAGTTTGTGGGAATGATTAATCGCTGTACACCAGACAGAAGAGGAGTAACTTTATTCCACTATCCAGGGAATGTAGAGAAACAGGCATGAGAATCAAACGCCTGTACCCAGCTATTTTCAAAATATTCTTCGCTGGAAGGACAGAATTATTTTCTGATTAAGTACATCTTAAGGAGGAAGCACAAGTTTGCCCAACAAACAGGGAGATGTGAAACAGGAGATTCAGCTTCTTGTTCTTCTGGTAATAAAGACCACACAGAGACTCTGCCAGTGAAACCTTTCCCAAATGTTTCAATGGAAAATGCTGGAGAGAAGGAAGGGAGCACTTGAGTGGACTAGAAGAATCTAAATTATGTTGGAAAAATGAAGGACAGACTGGATTTGGGAGATGAACCGGAATAAAACCAGTAACTTGGAAGGTTACAAATGTGGGATTACAAAGCAATAATTATATTTGTGAAATATGACAGAACTGTGACTTGTAGGGGGCTCTAAAGCACATGTCCTACTTTATGTCATTAATGTTCTGAAAATACTTAGGGAAGGGGGGATGAGGGTGAAAGTTAAGTAAAACAAATGGTTTCTTAATAGTGCAATTTTTACGGTGCACAATATTCTTGGCATGCTTTTTTTTTTTTTTAGTGTAATAGGGATACTGTTGTGGACAGGTGCTGCTCTTCTTTTTCCCTTCTCAGAGTACTGCAATGTTTAAAAACAAACAATCTGGTTAGAAGAGCATGGCAAAATAAATGGTCTTTTTTTCTCATTCCTGCATGGGAGATTGACTGGATTAAGGCCCTTAGCTTGATCTGGTAACAAGTTAAGAGAAAGCAATTGAATGAAAAAAATTTTTGTGACCGCTTCCAATAAAACAAAAAAGTCTTGTAAGATGTGACAAAGGCTTAAATGGATATGGCAAGAAACAGCTGTGTAAAAACTCAACCTGCCAAACAAAAGCTGAACTAGACATTTAACAAAAAAGCCATCATACACAAAAATTTGAAAATTGTTTTATACAATAATGCATTCCGTAATGTCTTAAAAATGTCAATGGTCTCGCAGATAAAAAAAGAACAAGAGAGTACTGAATTCTATTAAAATGTAGAGTGCAAATAGCTATGCTACATGAGACACTTTGGAAGAAATAAACATTTGAATTTGATAAAAATAGATTTTCAGGATAGTTATTCAACAGAATATCTGGGGCAGAGGAAGAGAAGAACACTTGCATTAACTGAAGGAAGAGCTCCAATAGTGATAGAAGAGTATAAAAGACAATAATGGTATAGCTGCAGTACTAAAACAACTACCGGCATGGGAAAAGGATTACACTCGTATGTGTTTATATATCATCTAAAATCGCGCTCAACAAAATTTTGGGAGAAATGATCATCTTTTGGCAAGGAATATTACTTACAGTTGGGGAATGGAATTTGATTTGCAGCACTGAAGATGCATCTGGGGGGCCCAAAAGGAAAAAAAATAGAGGATGATATACTTTTGACAGAACGCATGAAAATATTTGGCATGGAAGATGTGAATTCAGTACTATGATTTTGGACTGAATTTATATATTAAATTACAGTAAAAATGAAAAGCCAAATCAGCTAAGAACAAAAACATAAAAACCCACAATCAGCAGATAACTATGTTTTATACCTTCAAAAGACTCTTCCCCATTTTTGTTTCTTCTAATTGGTTGATGTACTAATCATGTTGTATTTAAACACCAATGATTTTATTATTGTTGTGACTGATGAAGCCCAGTAAATTTTAGGGGGAAAAAGGGCCAAGTCATTTCATGTGTTTCAAGTCGTTTTACTCATTTATTAAAGTTGGAGTTACCCGCTGATTGTGGGTTTTTTTTTTGTTTTTGAACTTGCATACTATTCTCCAAGATACAAAAACTGGGCAACTGGTTACAAAAACACAAGGTAATAAAATAAAAATGCGACACTGGCGCTTTCCCACCTATCTGCTGAAGAGAGAGGAATTGAGGGAATGGATCATGGAAATTATTCAGGAGCTTTAGGGAAAACAGAAATTGCTTCTGAAAACATAGTAAGGGAGTAGGATAAAATTAAAGTGAAGTTTAAAAATAGAGTGGAAATGAATAAAAGGAAGATGGAACAAGAATTACTTGGAGGGACTGACATGTTAATGTACTGAAGAATACGGGAATCTCACAGAAGAGGAGGAGCAACTGCAGAATACTAAACAGATTACCTCAATAACATGCATGAGTTTAGAAAGATTGATATATATATATTTTTTTTTTTTTGATAACTACATGCAGAAAAACTTAGCACAATGACCCAGGCAACAAAGTAGAAGAGACTGTCACCAAGCTTAGGGAGCCTATAACAAGGACAACAACAAGAGATCCTGTATAGGTATTAGAAATATTTTGGAAATTCTACAAAAAAGTCTGTATAAAAGCAGAGAAATATAGAAAACAAGAACCGGTACCAATGGAAGTGTTAAAGAATTAAATATGCCAAAATTTGAAGAAGATGAGGTTCAACTACTAAATTAGAATAGGAGGAGAGGAGACGAAAATGGTGATGAATAACCAATCTACTGGAATGTCCCCAGGAAGAGATGGTATTCCTGTAGAAGCTTGGAAGCTAGGAGGGAAAAAAATGATAAATATCTGGAAGTTTTTATTTAATAGTATTTCAAGAGGTGGTGAAGTACCAACATCCTGGAAGAAAGCGGTGGTAGCTGTAAAAAAAAGAGAGGATAAAGATCCATCAGATCCAGCTTAATACAGGCCCATTTCAATCCTAAACCATGAAGTGTTTATATCTATAATAGCTAAAAACTGCATTGTACACATGACTCACTCTCAGTCATGGGTCCACATGTATGGAAATCCCTCCCAACAAATAGGAGATTCAACTTCTCTATCATAAACTCAAATTCACCCTCAAAGCATATCCATCTATGGAAGGCCAGTGCAAACACTTTCCCCAAGCTTCACTCATGAGTTGAATTTCTTGACATCCATGTCTCGCACACATAAGCAGCCAGTTATGATCAGAGACCCACTCATAATCCTCTTATATGATGTGACAAATGTCAAACACGCAGAAATGAGCAAAGTTTCTACACCTGACTGGGAAACTTCACACCCAAGAAAGAATGCAAGGAAAGTCTAGAAATTGCCTAGGAATTACTATGCTGAACACATGCAAGGTACAGTGGATATAAAAAGTGTACACACCCCTGTTACAATGCCAGGTTTTTGTGAAATAAAAAGATGACACCACAATAAAAATATTTCAAAACGTTTCCCACCTTTAATGTGACCTATAATCTGTACAATTCAATTGAAAAAAAAACAAACAAATCTGTTAGGGGAAAAATATAAAAAAATAAAAAATGCACAATAAACTGGTTGCATAAGTGTGCACACCCTTAAACTAATACCTTGTTGAAGCACCTTTTGATTTAAATTACAGCATTCAGTCTTCTTGGGTACACACCTATCAATTAAAGAGACTCTGATCAACTCCAAATAAACTTCAGCTGTCCTAGTAGGACTTTCCTGACATGTACTCAGTTGCCTGCAACAGCAAAAAACATGGTTCACAATGAGCTCACAAAGCATCAAAGGGATCTCATTGTTGAAAGGTATCAGTCAAGAGAAGGGTTAAAAAAAAAAAGTTTCCACAGTATTAGATATACCGTGGAACACAGTGAAGACAGTCATCAAAAAGTGGAGAAAATATGGAACAGTGACGTTGCAAAGAACTGGGCGTCCTTCCAAAACTGATGAAAAGACAAGACAAAAACTGGTCAGGTACAGCAACACTGAAGGAGCTGCAGGAATTTCTGGCAAGTACTACACATGACAATAATCTCCTGTATTCTCCATATGTCTGGGCTATGGGGAAGGGTTGCAAGACGAAAGTCTTTTCTTGCACAGAAAAACATCCAGGCCCAGCTAAAATTTGCAAACAATATATCATTTCCCAAAAGCATGTGGGAAAATAGGTTATGGTCTGATGAGACCAAGGCTGAACTTTTTGGCCACAATTCCAAAAGGTACATTTGGCGCAAAAACACTTTGCATCACCAAATTAACACCATCCCCACAGTGAAGCATGGTGGTGGCAGTATCATGCTTTGAGGTAGCTTTTCTTCAGCTGGAACTGGGGCTTTAGTCAAGGTGGAGGGAATTTTGAACATTTCCAAATAAGTCACTTTTGGCCCAAAACCTTCAGGCATCTGCTAGAAAGCTGAAGATGAAGAATTTCACCTTTCTACACGACAATGATCCCAAGCATACATCTAAATATCAACAAAAGAATGGCTTCACCAGAAGAAAATTAAAGTTTTGGGATGGCCCAGACAGAGCCCAGGCCTAAATCCAGTGGCGACCTGAAGAGGGCTCTGCAGAAAAGATGCCCTAGCAATCTGACAGACTTGGAGCACTTTTGCAAGGAAGAGTGGGCAAATATTGCCAAGTCAAGATGTACCATGCTGACAGACTCCTACCCAAGAAGACTGAATGCTGTAATTAAATCAAAAAGTGCTTCAACAAAGTATTAGTTTAAGGGTGTGCACACTTACGCAACCAAACCAGCTTATTGTACTTTTTTTATTTTTTCCCCGAACAGATTTTTTTTCAACTGAATTATACAGGTTATAGGTCACATTAAAGGTGGGAAAAGTTGTGAAATGATTTATTGTGGTCTCGTTTTTTTATATCACAAAAACCTGGCATTTTAACAGGGGTATGTAAATTTTACATCCACTGTACATTACATACAGAAAACAAAAAAACATAAAAAAAAATCTTTTCTTTGTATGTTTTAAGTTAGTAAACATTTTAATGCAACATAATACAAAACATCTCATTTATTAAACTTTAAAATGGGTCTTGTTCTGGAGACACAGGAATGCATTGTGGAGAAGATAACAAATTAACAGACAAGTGCCCAAGACAGCCATTCTGTAATACAACAAATTAAGCCATAACATTATGATGCATTACTGAATCACAGAATATCAAACCACAATGAAAAGTTGGATATTTTTTTTTCAGTTTCTATGGAAAATTTCCATTTAATAACAGTGACAAGTAATACCAAAAATAGAAAGTCTGCCTCAATTTCTCATCATCTTCACTCAGTAGCCTGTACAAAAAAATCAAACTGGAGCATCCACTGGCCAGCTGCTGCAGCCCACAACAACACTCGTTAGATGTGGGGGGGAGCAAGCATCATGGAAAGACTGGCAAGTGATGGAAAGAGATGGTATAGGAGGACTGAAAAAGCACTTGCACATCACAGATTGTGATTAGTGTGTCTGGAGAAAGTGAAGCAAATGTAGCACTGAAGTGGGTCTTGCAAAATAGTAGGCAAAGCACAGGAAGACATGACATACATTAACAGAGAACTTGCATAATGTGAAAGCCACAAAAACTATGATTTATGATTAGAATACAACATAAAATTATATTACATACAGACACACACACGAATCATGGTTGGTTGAAAAGCATTTTTGCCATACATTTCAATAAGCATAAAAGGCACTTGCAAACCTAGTGTTGTTATGAGCCTTAAAAAAAAAAAAAAAAAAAAAAAAAAATAATAATTCGATAACACTATAAAACTTCAGGAACGTAAATAAAAGTTAAAATATACAGAAAACACGATGATCGCTTTTGGGTTCTTGCAAACCTTCATCAGATCTGATCAAAAACAACCATAGTTTAGTTCATACTTGAAAGTATCAATGAAAAGCCATTTGAGTCTCAAGTCAGCCAATACCCATCTGCTGGTGTGTGCATGCCAAAAGGCAAAAAGGATACAAATTAATTGGCTGAATATCAACACATAAAGGCCAATGAAATTACCACTCTCTTGTTATCAACTCGAAAGGTGCAACCGGCCTTCATCTTTGGTTAAAAATCAAACAACTAATCCCCCAAGAATACGTCATAAGGTAGAGGTGGTAGGATCGTTACTTCGGTTGAACAAAATATTAATAGTAGTAGAAGCAATGCCTTTTTGTACAATTACAACAATGATAGTATTGCAATAGAAAACTCAATTTCTAGGTACTGGCCTATTTTATCTATAAATGATATTAATAAAAACATCCCAAAAATACCAAAATTTGTAAGAAAAAGAAACCATACTTATTTGAGAAAGATCTTACAACCTTTGTACAAAAGAATGAATTACAGAAGGGCACTTTTAAATGTAATTCATGTAAACAGTGTCCGTTTATGTTTAACGGAAAGGGAATATATTTGAAATCTAGAAAAATAAATATATCCTCACCAGGCCATTTTAATTGCAATACTAAAGGTGTTGTTTATCTTGGTGTTTGCCAACATTGTCTTTGCTTCCATGTTGGCAAGATAGAGAGAACATTAAGGAAAAGGGTGTACGAACACCTATACGAGATCAGCAAGAAAAAAGAAACTAATGCCTTTTACAAACACTCTTTGGTTTGTAAGGGCATTGATCTTAAATTTCTGGTGCTTGACCAAGTGGTTTGTAACGCAAGAGGTGGTGATTGGGAAACATCCCTTGAATACAGGGAATTGCTCTGGCAGTTAAAATTAAATGCTTCTAAATGGCCAGGGCTAAATGATTCCATTAGTATTAGTAGTGTTCTTAAAAACAGAAGAGCAAAGTTATAGGTGATAAGAAATTCGAAACTTGAAGATTGTATCATTAAACAATTTTAGTCAAATGGTTATTTAAATATTTTTTTAATATACATTTATATTAATGGAACATTGACACAGTAGTGAACAATAAGTAAGGTATAGGTTGATAAGGACATTTACTATTAAAGTATTTTATTATTCAACTATTTACTCATTTTTAGGTGATGGTATGTTTGTCTGTCATATTATTCCTGTTCTGGTTTATTTTTTATAACAATAAAGAAAGGTATTGATACAGTTCTGAATAATTTTTGATAAAATAACAGACATGTGATTTAGATTTTCTGCACAGTACCTCTGTTTAATATAGGTATTATTTATACCTGTAATTTATGGCCTATAATGATGAATATGTTTTTAAAAAAAAATTAAACGAACTGTTTAGGACATTGAAGCTATGTAGCTTTAAATTACTAAGTAGACAATTGATATGATGCTTAATGTTTTAATTATGTAATTAATGGCTTTATATAATATGTAAGACAGTATTGTAGTTCATCTTGAGAAAGCCTGGGAGAGCCCGGGTGAAAGCGCTTGATACAATTTTACTTTCGGAGCTGTGTTTTGGATTTAAAATATTGGATTCAAATAAAACTTTTTAATGATCTTGGGTCCTGTCGATCTTTCTGCTGTGGACTACGTGTTTTACCTGTGGTAATTTATTGAAACTTTTTTTCAATCGTTACTGGTCAACAAATTTCATAAACTCCAATAAAATGATCTACATTACACACCCTCAATCGACAGACTGGAAATCAATATCAGCAAAAACCAAACATGAGTTGTGGCTCATCACTGCTCGCTAAACAGAACTCTCAGCCAAAATCATCCCATAAAACAAAAATAAAAAAACTTAAAATCATTTCCATGACATCTAAACAGCTCATGTTCTTAAGAAAAAAAATCTTTAATAAACATTCCATAATGCACAATACGTAATCACTGAACATTTAAATGAACAAAAATCTCCGAGACTGTCTTCTGAAAATAATGTCATACAAAATTACTCTTAATCAAAGTTCAAATTCACAACACGGATTCCCCATTTTAAGTAACGGCCAGTCACAAAAGCCTGAATATCGCAAAACACACCTTCACAATAGATTAACCAGGTTACCCTGGACTGGTGTATATATAAAGCTTCAACCAATGGGGAACTTCAAATAACACCCATTTCCAGGTGGTTGCTAAATTAAACAATCTCTCAGAAAATGTCTTTGTACTAGGCTCATCGTGTTGCCCTGGACTGGTGCATGCGTAGATCTTCAGCCAATAAAAAGCTTCAAAGGCAACCTTTCCCAATTAGTTACCAAGTACATAGATCACCAATGAACATCATCTGTTGGAAGACCATCTCCAAAGAACACTCAATGATTTGTCTTTGCACATCTGCAAACTTTTGCAAAATCGTCCACCTTTTAACCTGATTTTTCAATAGTTTATCATGCAAATATAATGGACTAGTTCACTCTTAAGCTTAGCTGTTCATCTCACTGCTAAAAACAGTAGATTCAAAGAAACACAGAAATCCTTCTACCATACAAGTAACGGATATGCATATCAAAAGTGAAAAACATCCAAGATAGGAGATCAAGAATCCTTCTTGCTAAGTATCAAATTGATACACAAATTACCGGAGGCATACAAGTAAACAGTGTAGATGTTATGAAGTATAACGGTATATAACCAAAAGTCCTATCTAAATATTGGAGGTTAGCTATACTTGATCTAGAAAATATCTTCGCATGATGTTATTGTTTGGTGGAGCCTAGAAGGTCAATGAACAAATAGTATCACAGTCAAACACATGCCTAGAAATGCAATTAAGTAGCCTGAATGGCCATAGTACTTCAAGCTGGCATATAAAATTTCCACACAGTCACATTTCCTTGGGGAATCTCTGCCTTTTAAAAGCTGCCTTAATAGATAGTTATTCAAACCCAATGTCTTGTCCACTTGTAATTCAGCTATCCAAATAATTTGACCGTTCCATTCTATCAACAATACTGCCTCAACGAATGTCATCTTTTATCACCTTAGATGATAAATGATGCCCTGGGTTTAGCATAGTAGGTTTCACTAGGTGGCTCAATGTCTTACAGCCTGGTATCACTCATATGTTGAGAAATTCCTTCTTTAATTTGTCCATCAGTTTTCCAAACACAAAAACTACTGCATAAATTACTGATCGCTATGTACACAATATGCTTTGTTTTACAGTCTGCATAAGTGTGCAGACTACATCTTTTGTTTGTAACATGAACAAATTCATTATTAATTGATATGCACTTGCAAGTACAGCATGATCTGCATGGAAAAATACCAATTCTTCCCAATGTAATATTATTGGTGGAGTAAAATTGTAATATAGAGGTCTTAAATTCTTGTTTCTCTTAAGCATGAAGTGTGGAGTACAACCACCTACTTCTTTCAACTTGGAAGATCTTAAGTGACTAGCTGTTTTTGATATCACCACATATATAACTCACATCACTAAAGTTAATCCTATTTTGTTGAAGTCCGTGTCTGTCATTTCTGTGATAGTTGAGCTTGGTTGTTGCAACCCCGAAAAAAGAAAGAGTCACTCTTGACTCTCTTAAATTCTTAACCTCACATAACTTTCTCCAGCTCCTTGTTCTCAAAACTCTCACGCAAATTGTTGCAAAGTTTGTCCAATGCTCGTGTAAACTCCATTTCTCGTGTGCAGTCTCAAAATCCTCACGACTTGATTCCTCACTATACTATGAAAATTATGAGGATCATCCATGCTATTCCTGAATAAAATATTGTTCCTCCAACAATTTTTCCTATATAAAGCAGTAGTGAGCCTCCCTTTGGTATCCACGGAAATTTGCACATAAAAAAAAAAAAAAAAAAAATCAGTCTTACCATTGGAGTCATGTATTATAAAACTTAAAAACTCAGTCGTTTATTCCAAGTAATGGAGAAAAATCAGTAGTGTGTCTCGTACCTCCCCATAATAAAAACAAATCAATCAACAAAACATTTATAAAATTTAAGTGATGATAGGATTGCAATTGCTGAAAATAAAATTGGCCTCCCATTCTGCCAACACCAAGTTGGCATAACTATTTGAACATGGGGTGCCCATCGCAATGCTCCATCTCCGCCAGTACCTTTTCAAATACAAAAATGATTCTCCATGATCAAACTAGAAATCACAAATAAGTTCAGTCTTGCTCATCACAAAATCAGTATTCCTACCCATGAACTTTTTAAACAGTAGATATACCATAAGTATTTGGGATGACCGTAAAGAGCTACAGATGCAGAGTGCAATCACTAAAATAACATACATCTTCAGCACAATTGTTCTTAAAATCACATAGACACTGTAAAAATGTTGTCTCTTTTATAATTCAGACAAGAGTGATTTTAACTCTTGCTTTACATAGAGATGGATTCTGTCAACCATCCATTTCCCACAAAGATTGGGCGCATTGGTGAATTCTCACGGTTATGAATTTGTGGCAAACCAATAATCTTAGGGGTGACTGGATATTGTACAATGAAATTATAAACATCTTGTGAAATCCCTCCTGATTGAAACAAGGACAATAGCCAAGTTTTAAACTTTGGCAATCATATTATTCACTTGTAACCTATTGGTTTTAATAGAAGTATGGTCATCATGTAGCACGCGTCATTTTTTCCAAATACAGAGAGGAATCCATTATCACAACTCCACCACCCTTGTCTGCTGGTCTCACACTAATCTTCCCATTAGCTTTCAGTTGTCATAATGCCCATTCTTTAGAAAGGTTATGATAACTAAAATACTTAATGAATTCATAATAAAACTTGAGGAAGAAAAAAAAAAAAAAAAAAAAGTGTCCATAACTGGACTATTCTGTGGGATGAATACACTTGGTTTCCTCACATCATTCCAAACAATTCTGTTGTCACAACCATAAACTGTTCTCATTACCTTGCGAGCAAAGGGCTTTAAACTCAATACATCGTCGCTCAACACAGATATGCTAGCTGGAAGAAAACTCAAACCTCTATTTAATAATGCTTGTTGCTCAGATGCAACCTCACTTCTGGAGAGGCTGATCACTACAGATTCAATTTCTGATGCTGCTGGTTTTGCCATCCTGATCTTTCCATTCCATTGAACGTCTCCCCTTCCTCCTCCCTCTGCTCAACAATCTGATTCTCCCAGTATTCCATGATAGTTATCTACAAAGGGAGCCCTTTTGGGGAAAAAAAAAAAAAAAAAAAAAAAAAAACGAAGGAATGCCACTACTCTCTATAGATTTTGCTCCCAATTCATTCATGGTATATTGCTGTTTGAGTACATTATGTGCCATCGAATCATGTAAAGATGCATCTGGCATTGAGTTAAATGTCTGTCTCAATACTACTTTATCATAGGGTAAAGGAGTTTGATTCAATGTCCCTAGGTTTGTTATCAGTAGCAGTCCGAAGCCAAGCACAGATATGACCATTTTTGAAATATTTAAAGTCTCGTATCAATTTCTTGATCTTAATACATTCTAATTTGTTGTCATATGTTGATACATTCAAATACATTTCATCCAACCTTATGGTGTACATTTAAACTCAATTCCTTGTTGCAACTTATCTATTTCAATACGTTCTCTTTCTAACGGTGTAAAAAAAGTCAGTTAGCAAGCGTATATAATTGAATACCAGTTCCAAATTCAATGCTTGCCACTTAATAAGCAACTCAGAATATTTAATCGTTGTATGTCGGCATCAGTAGTACCCTCAGACCTCTTGGAATAATTTTTTAATGCAAACATGCCTCTCAACAGAGAGGTTGCCATTGATTGCTCTTCAATCTGTATAACATTCTCAAATTCTCTCACCTTCAGTAAAATATCATCCATCTCTGCCGGTTGCTCTTCAGCTGGCAATTCCCTTCCATATGGTACAAACACAAATGTGGATTGCATGTTGTTTTCAAATGTTTCCATAAAAGATGCAAATCCTTACTGGAAGCAGTCTTCGGATGGTAATCCAATTCCAATTCAGCCATACCTCAATCATTTCTTTCAGCCATGTACTTTTGTTCACAAGTAAATGTCCCAAATAAAAATCCAGAAATTCCAGGAACAAGAGTCAAAGAACAGCTGAGCGTGACAAATGCAACTAAGAAGTATAAAAAAATCTGCAGTCACTAGGTTGACAACAATACACATCCACTTTAAATAAATAAAACACTATAAAACTTCGGGAACGTAAAAAATAGTAAAAATATATAGAAAATACAATGAGCGCTTTCGGGTTCTTACAACCCTTCATCAATCTACCAAGGAATACATCATAAGGTAGAAGCGGTAGCCTTGTTATTGGTCAAATAGTCTCATAAGATCCAATAAAATTATCTACAATATTACATGTATTACTTAGGAGATTCATCACAGTCTCCCCTGCCTTGCATACCCCCCTCATATACACTGGTTTCCTTATCTTGAACTTGCCACACCATTAAAATTACATTTTTCCTCATACTTGGTTGTAGTCTCAACTTTTTCCTGCATTACTTCAATACATCCCTACTGTAATCATGTGGATTAAGCCAGAGGTCTCAGGCATTGGGTTCTAGGTGCTCTAAGCTGCCTTTTTATCAGATCTTTTGAGCTAATGATGGCCTGAACAAAAACTGTGGCTAAAGAAAGAAATTCATTCTCGCTCTCGAGGTTTTCCTGCATCCTTTCAATGTTCAGTAAACAGCCAAGACTGCACTATAACAACGGTGAAGGAAATAACAGTACTAAGCCAATAGTTTACAGGATGCATGGATCTCAGAAGCCATGCAGTACTAGATACTTCAAGGTGCATTTTACAGCTTCTCCCTAGCAAAAATCATGACCAAGAAAACAAATTCAGTCCGGTTTCTGTGCCAAGGAACTGTGCCCAAGACTTAACTATCAAAGCTGACAAAAATGCAGTTCATAATAAACTAACGATAAATGCTTTTAAAGATATATGAATCATACTAGCCCCCTCAAAAAAAAAAAAACACTTCCTCCATCTCTCTCTGATGTTAGAGTGGGATGAAAGTAAAGGAATAAATGGCAACAGTCACACATTTCAAGTTGCTGCTGTAACGCTTACCACACAGCTTGCGTCTTCACCTTCACCCCAAAAAGGCAAGCACCTTTTATGCATCCACCCGACAAACAGAACATAGTGACATACTGTAACTTAGCTGCCTGCATACACATCTGGTGTCAAGTGAAAAATGATCACAGTAACATATTCCACCCTGATGTTCCTAGACAGTACACTGCCCATACACAAGTGATCTCTTAATCAGATCTCAAGAGGTTGATACACAAGAATTAATGCCCACATTGTCACAGTTCCACGCAAGTAACCTGCTTTGTACATTTCTGAAGTTTGTGAGGAAAATTAAAGAAGCAACAACATTGTCCCCAGTCCCAAAAACGTACAGGTGTGTAAAGTCTTACACAACAGCAGATGTCCTTGCCTTCACTAGTGCAGTATTCTTAATACATATCTTCTACTGAAGACTCCTGTTGCTTTAAAAAAGGTATGCCGAATGTCATCCAAACACTCCTTGCGTAGCATGGGGACATTTAGGCCTACCATATTCTGAAATGACTGCTCCAGCAGGAACACCAGTCCAAGGAAGTCAAGACGTAATCTGTACATCCAGGAAGGCAAAGGACTAAGGGGAAGGAGGGAGGGATCGAATATTGCAGCAGTGAAGGTAAGGACACCCACCGTTACGGCAAGATTTTACACAACTGTACTATGTCCTTAAATTCACTGCTGCAGTAGTCTTCACATGTGGGAAAGTGCCAAAGCTCAAGAGGAAATGAGGGAGGGGAAAGGAACAGTACAGGCCCCTAAAAAACTAGTCCTAGCACTAGAGATACCATCCAACTTGTAGCACTTGGTAAAGGTATACACAGAAGTCCAGGTAACTGCTTCAAGAATAGAATTAGTATCTAAACACTTGAAAAAAAGCACCAGAAGAAACCAGAGTTCTGGCAGAATGAGCCCTTACTGAAGAGGGAATGGTCCTGCCATGCAAATTATCACAAAGAATTAGCCTTAGAAAAGAAAAAAATAAATCGATTGCTTGGATAGAGCAAGTCCCACAAATCTAGGATAAAAAAAAAAAAAAGAAAAGAAAAAATATACACAACTGTAAGATTTTCTAATAGCTTTAGTCTTATCCAAACAAACTAAGTTGCTCTGCACGTCCAAAAAATGCAGCACCCTCTCTTGTCTGTTTGTCGAGAGGGGGGGGGGGGGAGTAGACAGATTAATAGACTGTGATAGCTGAATAACCACCTTAGGGTAAGGACACTCTTGCCCACATCAAAGATCAAAAAAGGAGGACAAGCCATAAGGGCTTGCAACTCAGACATCTGTCTGGCAGAAGTAAGAGCTAACAAGAGAACAGTCTTCCAGGAACAATGCTACAAAGTGGCTGAAACAGTAGGCTTAAAGGAGCCTGAATCAACTTCCCCAAATGAAAATTAAGAACCGAGGGAGAAGAAACAGGCTTCCTGGGAGGTCCAACACTAAGGATGCCTAACCATTTCATATCAAATCTAGAAGCTAAAGGAGAAGAAAAAGGCAGACAAGCAGAGACAGCTGATGAGTGGGCCTTAATAGAAGGCCAAACCAGCATTGAGCAATTCACACAAATAAGAAACCAAAGGAACATCCACAGTAAGTGGGCCCAGGTTACGAGTGGGACACTAAACAGAAAACCTCTTCCATTTGGATAAGTAGGACTTCCTAGTAATAGGTTTCCTGGTCTCCTGCAGGACTTGCAGCATGTCCTTAGGATTTAGTTTCTTCATAGACAACTTTTTTCATATCACCCACAGTGTCAGATGAAGCGTGTACAGGTGGGGATGGATGAGAGAGCCCTTGTTTTGAGAAAGAAGATCCACCTGTGAAACAACTTGCGAGGACTCCCCCTGGCTAAATGCAGAAGAGGAGGGAACCATTGCTGTCGTGACCAAAAGATTGTCACCGACAAGATTTTGGGTGAATCCTGCTGAATTTTGAACAGGACTTTTGGAATGAGAGAAAGGGGAGGGAATGCATAAAGAAACATCCCAAAAAGGACACATCCACCTTCCACACCAGAGGACCTGGGACTCTGGCACAAAACAGAGGAAGTTGTCTGTTCAGAGGGGAGGCCAAAAGATCCATTTAAGGAGTACCCCCACTGGTGGATAATGTCCAGAAATACATCCTTGTGAAGCATACACTCATGGAACTGAGGTAAGGACCTGCTCAGGGTGTCTGCCACAACGTTCTGACCAGAAGGGATATACCTGCCTGAAGATACTTGACAGCAAGATTCCAGACTAGAAGTACAAACCGGCAAAGAAGATACAATCTCGTTACTCCCTGTTTGTTGATGGATACACCATACCACTGCAGTACTGTCAGTGAACACCTTGAGGGGACCTGGAGGAAAAAAAAAAAAAAATATGAAAGGCCCGAGGAGCCAGCAGAAGAGCTCTCATCTCTGACACGGATGTCCTCCTCCTGCTGATAAGGTGACCACTTCCCTTAAGCCAAATGTCACCCCCATCCCATGCCTGAAACATCTGTGAACAATTCTGAGGGGGATGACAAGGGATCCCTGGAATCAGAGACAACTGCTGAATCCACCAATGAAGTTCCTGTCAGTCAAGGAAGAAGAGTAACTTCAAATTCTAGACATGTGCATGTTGAAACTACATTTACTTCATAAACCACTGAAATTCTCGTGTGAAGTTTCGCCAGAGGGAGCATCAGAGTGGTGGATGCCACGAAACCCAGAGCTCTCAGAAACTCCCCAGCAGTAACGAAAGCAAAAAGAAGAAGAGTGTGAAAGAGAAAAATGAGAGTTAAGGCCTTTGGAGGGGACAGGGAAGCCAGCCAGCATTGGCACCATTTGAATCGTGCAACACAGGAAAAACATGACCATGAGAAGGAATCAGAGAAGACTTTTAGGAATTTACAGTGAACCCCAGACTCTGAAGAAGGGAAATGGCAAAATGAAGATTTTGGAAAAATGCCTCTGGAGATGACGCCCGACTTAACAGATCATCCACATAAGGAAATATTTGAATCCCTTGAAGCCTGCAAAAAGCAATCACAGGAGCAAGGCATTTCGTGAACACCCTTGGGACAGCAGAAAAGCCAAGGGGCAAAGCAGAGAGCTGAAAATGACAGGAAGCAAGAGAGAGAAATGCAAACACTTCCTGAAAGAGAGGATGGATCGGAATATGGCGATAGGCATCCTTGAGATCCAGAGTCACCATACAGGCCTGAGGGAGCAAGGGAGGAACAATATCCGAAAGGAAGGCACTTTTTAGAAAAGCATTTAGAAGAGATAGGTCTAGATTAGGTCTCCAAGTGCCCTCTTTCTTGGGCACTAGAAACAGTGTGGAGTAGAACCCTTTCCCCCTTTGAGACACAGACACCTCTTGAATAGTACCCACAGTCAAGAGATTTTGAAGAACCTCTGGGAAAAGGGGAAGCTGCCGCTAAGTAGATTGAGGAATGCTCATAAAAGGAAGATGGATTTCCACATCATGAAGTACCCCTGACAAATGACTGACAGAACCCAAGAATCCTGAGGGATCTGAACCCAAACAGGAAGAGAAATGTGGCTGGGAAGAGACGGATTGCCATACAGCATCTGGTTTGTCTGGAAAGGAAGGCTTTGGAGCCCCTGAAAACTGAGAAGCCTTAGCAGGAAGAGCCCATTTGCCACTCTTACCTTTAGTTGAATGGCAGGACAGCATACAAACAAAGGCATGCTTAGCACAGTAGTTTCTCTGAAATTTATGTACAGGAGAAAAACACGTTTAAGTTCATAGGTTCATACTAGGCTATCTGCCCTAGGGCATTTATAAGCCTAGCCAGAGTGTGTGTGGCTTTCACCACCCCTTAGGATGAGAATACTATACCCATTAGTTTGCTGTGCCTCTGTCCAGCAGTGATACAGAGATGATTCCCGGGGTAAACCTACGATCTCCCATCCACTCGTCAAGATTTCTCTTGAACAGAGTCAGTGAGGGGCTCTGCCTCACATGGACTGGGATTCTGTTCCATAGTGTAGGGAGTCTCTGGGTGATGAATCTGTCCCTCCAGCACGTCCTATTTATATCCGTGTTGAGGTTTAAGTCTCTTGCTCTCGTGGCTCTGGTGGATTTGGATTTTTTGAGGTGGAGCATGTCCATTAATTCCGGGTTGGACATGGCCTTGTATGTCAAGCACAGATCACCTCTGAGCAGATGGTATGCGACTGAATAGAGCTGGAGTTTCTTCAGTCGGGCATCGTATGACATATGTTTGAGCCCCTTTATCCTTTTGGTGAGGAACTTTTGGGGTCTTTCCAACTGCTGCAGGTGTCGGGTAAGGTACATTCCGAATGGGGCGTTGTACTCAATCATTGGTCTGATAAGTGAAGAGTACAGGGGTACAATGACCTCTCCTGATCTGGATGTGAATCCCTTCATGATCAGGTGGGCAATGTAGAAGGTCTTCCTAACCACTTTGGCAATGTGAGTGTCAAAATAGAGGTTACTGTCAACTTGGGTCCCCAAGTCCCTGATAGGTGTTCCCACCTATGTGGTAATTAGGGGTTACCTTGTTTTTCCCAAAGGGTATGACTATACATTTTTTGGCATTTAGCTTAAGGCCATGGCTCTGGCACCAGTTATCCATTTCTATGAGACCTTTCTGGAGGATGTCTGTGTCTGATGGAGTGTCAATTATGGTGCCCAGTTTGCAGTCATCTGCAAATTTTGTCAGCCACAATCCCCCTATGTTTGCCTGCACTTCAGAAAAATAAATGCCGAACAAGAGGGGGCCCAGGACTGAGCCCTGTGGGACACCACTCGTGACCGGCTTAGAGTCTGACATGGCACCAGCAACTCTAACCCTGTGTGTTCTGTCCTTGAGCCAGTTTGCAACCCATCTTGTGACATATGGGTTTACATCTAAGCTGGTGAGCTTTTCTATGATGCCCGAGTGGGGTATTGTGTTGAACGCTTTTGCTAGGTCAAGGTAGGCTGTGTGAACTGCCTTACCCTCATCAATGGCCTTAATGACTGTTTCGAAAAAGTCGACCAAGTTCAAGAGGCAGGATCTGCCCTTGACAAAGCCAAATTGGGTAGGATCCAGTGCCTGTAGGTCCCCAATGTCTTTATTTATGAGTTCCATTATGATCCTCTCCATAGCTTTGCAGATAAGGCTCGTCAAGCTTATGGGGCGGTAATTTCCAGGGTCCGTAGAAGCACCGCCTTTGTGGAGTGGGACCACAGTTGCCGTACGCCATTCTCTGGGTACGTATCCTGTAGTAAGGCTAAGATTAAACAGCAGCCTTATGTGTGGGTTTAGTTCCTCATTGAGTTCGTGTAGCACACAGCCGGGGACACCGTCCGGTCCCATTGATGCTGTGTTTTTCGCTTTAGAGAGAGCAGCTCTCACCTGGGCATCTGAGATGTTTGGGAGGCTAGACTCTGGTGGGATAGATATTTCTCCTTTTGGGGGGGGGGGAATTTGCACTGAACCTGTCTGCCAGTATGTTGGCAATGTCTGTGGGTTCAGTGATTTTTTTATCATTTTGGACTAATTCTGAGCATATCTGGGAGTTTCCACCCAGGTTTCTAACATAGCTAAAGAAGGCTTTAGGATTGTCTTTTGTGTCATTAGCGATTTTTCTCTCAAAGTTGGCCTTGGATGATTTTATGAGTGATCGTAGTTTTTTGCTAGTTCTTGTAAGTCCTTACCCTTATCCCGAAGAGACTTAGAACAAGCCAGCAGCAGCTTCCCCAAACAAAAGTTTAGAATCCAGAGGAGCATCCCATCAACTTAGCCTTAATATCATCAGGTAGATGTTAAACTCTAAGCCAAGAATACCTCATCACTGAGCCAAAAACAGCAGCCGTAGAAGATGCATCTGCTGCATCATAACTGCATTTAACAGAATGACAGATGACTTGAGAGGAATTACCCTCAAAGAGTCTGGAAAATCAGAAAAAAGTTGACAGGTCTGAGAAAGAAGAGTCAACATATACCTAGATATACAGGTCTGATAATTAATAGCCATAAAAGCTAGGGTAGCAAAAATGTAAACCTTCTTACACAGCCTTTCCACAGCTCTGCTGTCCTTGTCAGAAAGCAATAACTTGGGAGAAGGAAGCAATTGAGACTGCTTATCAGATGCTACGGACACTAGAGAGGGATTAACAGCAAGACATTTATAAACAAAACAATCATCAGGCACCCTATAAAACCTGTCAAGTTTCTTGAGGGTAGGGGGCAAAGAAATAGGTGCATGACAGACAATAGAAAAAGCATCCAGCAAAACAGCTAAAATAGGAGGAACAGCTGCAGGCTTAGGAGATTCCAAATGCAGCAACTCATGGTACCTCTTATGGAGAGACCCGAGCATAACCTCACTTAAAATCCATCAACCTAGAAAGTGTGGCCTCAAAGGAAATTTCCTCAAAAGGAACATCAGGACTAACAGATTCCTCCTCCTTTGACCCATAATCCAAAGGAGAAGAAATTCGAGCAGGATAAGTCAGGGACTCATCATCAGAATCACTCATCCACAGGAAGAATCCTGTTCTCTAGGCCTTTTAAAGAGAGTAAAGGACAACGGAAGAGCAGGAAGACAGACCCCCTGAGGAAGCTTTAAAAGGACATTAGAGCAGTAAACAGCCCACGTAAAGGCCTGCCAGTCACTAGGTGGATCCCTAGAAGCAGGACAAACACGTTTTAAGTTAGTTTCTTTAAAGGAAAATCCCCTCTGAGAAGACTCAGACCCGCCAGCTGGAGCTTCACCAACCTCCAACATGATTACAGCAGAGAAAGCCAACAACACAGCTGGGCAAGCCTCCGGGTTTGCACTGACTTCGGGAAAACCCCCTGGCAGAGGCTGGACAGCAGAAGCGTCCAGACTGAACCTTTTTCACTTTCTTCCCCAACAGCCGATTCTCAGGTCAGGAAATTCCTTCCATTGTATCTTTAGCAAGAAGCTTATGATGCTGGTTCTCAACATACAAGGTAAGGGAAGAAAGTCTACTGTGAAGGGTTTCTGTGACGAATGCCTAACAAATTGAACAAGACTTTGGTCATGAGAAAGACAAAGAGACAATTATCGTGGCAGTCTTTATCGGGAATCTGTCGCCCACACTTGGCATTTACCCTTCCTGGATGACATTGACCTCAAGGAGCACAAGACAAGAAGAGACAAACCCCCCAATGGAGCACTTAACTGCAACTGTAAAGAAGTCAAATAAGCATACGTGATTACTGCAAAACAAAATGCGCTCAGCTGGCAGAAAACGGACGCAGGTAAACAGACCAACAGTGAAAAGACTTTTGAAATGGCAGCAAAGAAGTTCTGACTATGGCAGGCCTGGATGTCACTTTTATGCCCTACACTACACAAGGAGCATTTGGGTGATGTTCAGTGTACCTATAAATCAACAGGAGTCTGGTAGATATGTCAGGCTTCCACAGCAAGGAATCCCATCCATTAAGAATACTGCAGCACTGACTGTCAGGACAGTTATAGTGATCTAAAATAAACACCCCTGAGATTTGACTGAGAAGAGAATTTAAAAAATAAATCTCACTACTCACACAAAATAGTAGCCTTCTGTGCACACCGCTGAGCAAAGTTAGTTGTAGAAAATGTGAATCCAAGGCAAAAGCCCTCACTAAGCTTGTGCTAAAATCCACTTCTACAACTGGCGGTATGGAGGCCACAAGGGACTAGATGCACTGCAATGCATTAGGCCTTATTTTTGGAGAGAATGATTTGCAGGGAAATGAGCAAAAATATATGCTTATTGAGCACCTTTCTGAAAAGTGCTCAACAAGCTTTTGTCAAGCAACTCTTACTACATTAGATCATTCAGCTGTCACCACAACAAAGTTATGGGAATCCGTTAACTCATACGGATTTTAAGTGTGACTGAACTGCTGGTCTAAATGAATTTCAATAACTTCCTACTACTCTTTTAAGATGGTTGCTTTCTGTATAGGAACATTAAATGTGTTACAACACTACCGCATTTTTTTCTCCAACATTTGGAGGTTCATGGCTACAGGATGACATGCCAAACCATACAGTTGCATCAATACCTTTATTTGTAATGTTCTATTAAATATCTGCAGTCATTCCAAATACAACTCATGTTTACACTATATACATCTTATGGCACAGGCACGATTATAGAAAATTAAAGTGCCATTTTTAAAAACCATTAAGTGCATCTTTTGCCCTGTGACCCCCCCCCTCCCCCCATTCAGCAACTTCCAACACCTCTGTAGGCATGTATTGATCAATATTACATTCCAATAACTATATGTACAGTTAAAACTTTACAACTGAAAATTTACACATTTTCTATCCGTTCAGTTTTTTGTCCCCCAGATGTGAACTGTGGAGTTCCCTAAATTAAATTTGTTAATCATCTCAATCAATAACCCTATCTACAAGATTCCCTTCTCTCCAAGTTAGGCATTGCACCTCATCACTCCCTGCATTTAAATTCTCCCAAAAAACAAGGAAAAAACACAAAAATGCCCATTTGATGAGGGGTATACAACCCATAATGTAAGTACCACCAACGTCTCAACTGTAAACGGTCATATAAATCATCATTATCTAATATAGGGTTGCCACCTTTTCAAATGCCAGAAGTGGGACATTGTTGGTGCAAATGTCAGATTTTGCAGGGCGAAGCACACCCACGGTCAGTACAAAGGACAGAACTTCACTCCTTTGCCTAAATAAAAGCTTATACTTTTAGCATTTTAGTTCCTTACTCCGTTTCTTACAACATTTGGGTGGTGTTTCATACACAGAATAACTGGTTTATGCAACTATTACATAAAATATAGGAACTAATTTTGTCCTAAAATCTCAGGACATTTGCCATTTTTACAAATTTTTTGCAGGACACAACTGCCCAAAGAGGGACTGTCCCTCGCAAAGTGGGACGGGTGGCAACCCTAATCTAGTATTGTAAATGAAACGGCGATAGGTTGACAGACATTCCCACAGACAAGTACCCACAAACCCAAAAATCTTAAAATGAACGTATTAACCTCAGTGTTGTCCGGCAGTAACAGCCAGTCTCGTTCCAAACCTACTCGGCGCAGGCACCAGACCACTTTCCCTAAAGGCCGCCAATGGGATGCCGCTTCAGACTCCAAAACTACAGCCTCTTCAACCCTATTAGCATGCTGCTGTTTCTTGCGAATGACTACTTCTGTCTCAGTTTTCCCAGCCATCGTTTGTCTCTTTACCATCCCCTGTCCGGCTTTCAAAAAAACTGAATTCCCAAAGTACACGCGCCATCCACACAGAATGAAACAGTAGTGTCCACAATCTTACACAAAGCCAAATAAATCGAGCACCGAATCATTGGGTGGATGAAAGGCAGCACTAATAGAACGGAGATACTGAAACAAACCTGTAATACGATTCCGATGAAATGGGGCAACCGTAGAAACGTCACTCACGTTGTTAGTCATCCCTCTCAACTTAAACATTTTCGCAGACTGTCCAGATTTTTAAGTTCATAGGTAGATACTAGGCTATCTGCCCTAGGGCATTTATAAGCCTAGCCAGAGTATTTGGCTTCCACCTGTGCCCCTGTAAAGTAGGTCACAGAAGGTACCCTTTTAAGATAAGTTTACTGTGCCTCTGTCTAGCAGGGACACAGAAGAGATCCCAGGGGTGAATTTGCGATTTCCCATTCACGCGTCCAGATTTTGCTTGAAGAGGGTCAGCAAGGGGCTATGTCTAACATGAACTGGGATTCTTTTCCAGAGTGATGGGAGCCTCTGGGAAATGAATCTGTCCCTCCAGCATGTCCTATTTATTTTTGTGCTGGGGTTTAGGTCCCTGGAGCGTGTAGCTCTAAGAGACTTGGATTTTTTAAGGTGGAGCATGTCCATTAATTCTGGGTTTGACATGGCTTTGTACGTCAGGCATAGATCGCCTCTGAGTAGGTGGTAAGCAGCTGAGTAGAGCTGGAGTTTCTTTAGTCAAGCTGCATAGGACATCTGTTTGTAGCCCATGATCCTCTTGGTGAGGCACTTTTGGGGTCTCTCCAGTTGCTGCAGGTGTCGGGTAAGGTACATCCCAAAAGGGGCATTGTATTCAATTATGGGCCTGATGAGTGACGAGTAGAGGGGCACAATGACCTCTCTTGATCTAGATGCGAACCCTTTCATGATAAGGTGGGCTGTATAGAAGGTCTTTCTAACCACTTTGGCAACATGATTATCAAAGGAGAGATTACTATCTACGTTGGTCCCCAAATCTCTAATTACTTCTTCCATACTTAATGGATTACCACCTATGTGGTAATTTGTGGGCACCTTGTTTTTCCCAAAGGGGATGACTATGCACTTTTTAGCATTTAGCTTGAGGCCGTGGCTCTGGCACCAAGCATCTGTCTCTGTGAGACCCTTTTGGAAGATGCTTGTGTCAGCTAGAGATTTGATTATGGCCCCCAGTTTGCAGTCATCTGCGAACTTTGTCAGCCATAATCCCCCCGTGTTAGCCTGAACCTCAGAGAAGTATATACCGAACAAGAGAGGTCCCAGAACTGAGCCCTGTGGGACACTACTTGTAACTAGTTTGGATTCGGACATGGCACCTGTGATTCTGACCATGTGGGTTCTATCTCTGAGCCAGTTTGCAACCCATCTTGTGATATAGGGGTTGATATTTAAGCTAGTAAGCTTATTTATGATGCCCGAGTGGGGTATTGTGTCGAAGGCTTTTGCGAGGTCCAGGTAGGCTGTGTGGACTACCTTGCCCTCATCTATGGCTTTGGTAACTGTTTCAAAGAAATCAACTAGGTTTAAGAGGCAAGATCTGCCCTTAACAAAGCCGAATTGGGTAGGATCCAGTGTCTGGAGGCTCCCAATGTCTTTGTTTATGAGTTCCACGATAATACGCTCCAGAGCTTTACAGACCAGACTAGTCAGGCTTATGGGGCAATAGTTTCCGGGGTCCGTTGTGGCACCACCTTTGTGGAGTGGGACCACTGTAGCTGTACACCATTCTTTGGGTACATATCCTGTAGTAAGGCTAAGTTTGAACAGTGACTTAATGTGAGGGTTCATTTCTTCTTGGAGCTCGTGTAAGACACAGCCTGGGACACTGTCCGGTTCCATAGATGCTTGTTTTTTGCTTTGGAGAGGGCAGCTTTCACCTGTGCATCTGTGATGTCAGGGAGGTTACATTCAGTTGGGATAGGCATTTGCTCCTTTGGGGGGGAGGGGGGGGGAGTTTGCACTGAATCTGTTTGCCAGGATGTTGGCTATGTCTGTAGGTTCGGTATATTTTGTACCGTTATGCAACAATTCAGAGCATATCTGGGAGTTTCCGCCCATGTTCCTGACATAACTAAAGAAGGCCTTGTGATTATCTTTAGTGTCTAGGGCAATTTTTCTTTCGAAGCTGGCCTTTGATGATTTTATGAGGGATCAAAGTTTCTTGCTAATACTGATCAGAGATGCCTTCCCTTTTTGGGATTTTGCTCTGTCATGTAGTAGCTTCCTGCTTCTGTTGTATAGCTTATTTATGGCCGGGGTCCACCAGACCAGTCTCCTGTTTTTGGAGGAGTGAGTCTTGGTTTTATTTGGGATAGCACGATCCATGCATTCCTGCAGGTGCTCATAGAATGCATTTATAAAGGATTCTGCGGATTGGGCTGTATTATCCTCTGGCCCAGGGGCTTTGAAGGATTCCACCTCAGTCTTGAGAAGTGCAAAGTTGGATTTTGATAAATTCTTTACAGTGATTTCCTTGGCTGGGCGTGGGGACGGGATATGGATGTCCAGGGAAATTTGTTTATGGTCTGATCTTACCAATGAGGGGTTTACCTCTGGTGTGGAACATAGAGTCCCCATGTTGGTGATGACCAGGTCCAATATGTTGTTCCCTCTTGTGGGAGTGGTGACCAGTTGTTCCATTGCATTAGAGTTTATAAATTCAAGGAACCGTTGGGCGAGGGTGTTTGGGCTTGAGAAGTTTTCCCAGTCAATGCTTGGGTAGTTGAAGTCACCCAATAACATAGTGTTTGGAGAGACCTTCATATTCTCCAGTGTTCTCAGGAATGCCAAGTGGGGTTCCTGTAATAGGGAGGGTGTTCTGTAGCAGGCTACAAACTGAAAGGCAGTTTTGCCCGCTGTTAGTTGCACATGGATGGTTTCTGATGCTTCGTGCAGTGCCACTAACCTGGAGGTGTAGGTATCTTTGATGAATATAGATACTCCCCCTCCTTTTGTGCTTCGGTCCGAGTTTTTGGGGCCAAAACGCATGGTATGAGTTATAACCTGGTAGTGCTGGGGTGCTCTCATGAGCCTTGAACCAGGTTTCTGTTACTGCACAGACATCGATTTTCTCCATACTGAGGAGAGCCTCGAGTGCGTGCATCTTGAGGTTTAGACTTCTGGCATTGAGTAGCATTACCTTTAGTTTTTTTATCCTTGGGTTTTTATCCTTGCCCAGAAAACCACAGTGAAAAACTTCTCTAAAGCAAATTTCACACTCCTCAAAACCGAGGAGGAATCCTTCAAAGCCCCCCGGGCCTGTGGAAAATACGGCCCAGACCGCAGAATCCTTTATAAACGCATTCTATGAACACCTTCAGGAGTGCATGGATCATGCAATCCCAAATAAAACCAAGACCCAATCCTCCAAAGGCAGACGTCCTGTCTGGTGGACCCCAGCCATAAACAAACTATACAATAGAAGGAGGAAGCTACTAAATGATAGAGCAAAATCCCAAAAAGGGAAGGCATTACTGATCAGTATTAGCAAAAAACTACGGGCACTCATAAAATTGTCTAAGGCCAGCTTCGAGAGAAAAATTGCACAGGACACTAAGGATAATCACAAGGCTTTCTTTAGTTATGTTAGGAACCTGGGTGGTAATTCCCAGATATGCTCAGAATTAGTCCAAAATGACAAAAAATACACTGAACCCACAGACATTGCCAACATCCTAGCTGACAGGTTCAGCGCAAACTTCTCCCCCACCTCCACACCAAAAGGCAAATATCTATCCCAGCAGAGTGCTGCCCCCCTGACATCTCAGATGCTCAGGTAAGAGCCACCCTCTCCAAAGCAAAAAACACAGCATCAGTGGGATGAGACGGTGTCCCGGGCTGCATCCTACATGAACTCCAAGAAGAGCTAAACCCAAACATAAAACTACTGTTCAATCTCAGCCTTACTACAGGAAATGTGCCCAGAGAGTGGCGTACAGCAACAGTGGTCCCTCTCCATAAAGGTGGTGCCTCAACGGATCCTGGAAACTATCACCCTATAAGCCTGACTAGCTTGGTCTGCAAAGCTATGGAAAGGATCATCATGGACCTCATAAATAAAGATATTGGGGACCTACAGACACTGGATCCTACCCAGTTCGGCTTTGTTAAGGGCAGATCCTGCCTCTTAAACCTGGTTGATTTCTTTGAAACAGTCACCAAGGCCATTGACGAGGGGAAGGTGGTCCACACAGCCTACCTGGACCTCGCAAAAGCCTTCGATACAATACCCCACTCGGGCATTATAGATAAGCTCACCAGCTTAAATATAAACCCCTATATCACTAGATGGATTGCAAACTGGCTCAAGGACAGAACCCACATGGTTAGAATTGCTGGAGTCATGTCAGACTCCAAACCAGTTACAAGTGGTGTCCCACAAGGCTCAGTCCTGGGACCTCTCTTGTTCGGTATATATTTCTCGGAGGTACAGGCCAACACGGAAGGACTGTGGCTGACCAAGTTCACAGATGACTGCAAACTGGACGCCATAATCGACTCTCCAGCCGACACAAGCATCCTACAAAAGGGCCTCATAGAAACAGACAGCTGGTGCCAGAGCCATGGCCTCAAGCTAAATGCCAAAAAGTGTATAGTCATCCCCTTTGGCAAAAACAAAGTGCCCACAAATTACCACATAGGTGGTAATCCATTAAGTACAGAAGAAGTAATTAGGGACCTGGGGACCCAAGTTGATAGCAATCTCTCATTTGACAACCACGTGGCCAAAGTAGTTAGAAAAACATTTTATATAGCCCACCTAATCATGAAGGGATTCACATCTAGATCAGGGGAGGTCATCGTGCCTCTTTACTCATCCCTCATCAGGCCCATAATTGAGTACAATGCCCCTTTTGGGATGTACCTTACCAGACACCTGCAGCAACTGGAAAGACCCCAAAAGTACCTCAGCAAGAGGATCAAAGGGCTCAAACAGATGCCATATGCTGCCCAGTTAAAGAAACTCCAGCTCTACTCAGTGGCATACTGCCTGTTCAGAGGCAATCTGTGCCTGACATATAAAGCCATGTCCAACCCGGAATTAATGGACATGCTGCATCTCAGAAAATCCAAATCCCATCGAGCTACGCGCTCGAGAGACTTGAACCTCAGCACTGAAATAAATAGGACATGCTGGAGGGACAGATTCATAACCCAGAGGCTCCCTTCACTCTGGAATAAAATCCCAGTCCAGGTTAGGCAGAGTCCCTCATTGACTCTCTTCAAGAGGAATCTTGATGAGTGGATGGGAGATCATAGGTTTACCCCGGGTATCACTTCTGTGTCACTGTTAGACAGAGGCACTGTATACTAACCTCGAAAAAGGGCATAGCAGAATAAATTTAAAATGGGTGGCGAAAGCCAAACACATTCTGGCTAGGCTTATAAATGCCCTAGGGCAGAAAGCCTAGTATGAACCTATGAAATGGAAGTGGGTTTGTCCTTTGAGCCTTGCCTAAAAAAGGCACTATGGGGGTGGCAAGAGCCTTGGCCAGTATACAAAAGCCTAAGGGTGACAGGTGCAAGCCATCCCTAGCGAAGCAACATGGCTTGTCGAGCATGCCATCCTAGACTGACAGACACTGGATCCCCTTTGAATAACACCAATACTTTAGCCAATTGTTGAAACTGATCATTTTGTCTTTATACTGTGGCATCATTCTTGGTGAGGGCAAGATGCTACTCAAGGTCAGGGTCATACCAACCTGCGCTACATGGTCAGAGAGCTCCTCTATGTCTCTTTTCATGTAGTCCAGGGAGATACGTCTCAGGTCATTCACACCAGCATGGACAATGACGGAGTCATACTTGTATTTGCTTTGGAGTAACCTGAGTGCTTGCGCTATGTGGCGGATCCTGGCACCCGACAGGTAGCTTACAGTGACCTTCTCCTTGTTCAGTCTGGTGAGCGGGACGTCAGTGTGCCGGAATATAGAGTCCCCTATAACAAATGTATTTGGTGTGTTGTTTGGCCTTAAGGGCTGTGACTGTGAGGCACACTGATTTTGTGAGATATGTGATTCGTGGGTATTGTTGAGGGGTGGCTGTTGCTTGGATATCTGCTTAGGAGGTCTTTGCTGTTTAGGCAGATTTTTATTTAGAGCCTCCGAGTATGTTTTTGTGTGTTTATGTGTTGGGTATGCAGATGCAATAGGTCTGTGTGAGACTGGATTTATGGTGTGGGTGGTTACCTTTTCCTCCTGACTGACTGTGCCAGTCTTGGGTTGAGAGAGCTCTGCTTCCAGTTTGGCTGTGTAACTGCATCTCTCACATGTATTAGAGTTTGTTGGAAGGAGGAGAGGGTTGTCTGTGTACATAAGGCAATTGTAACATTGCCTCAAAATTCCCAGATTCACCAGCTGGACTGGAGAGTAACCCTGAAACTGACCCTTGGACATACCAGATTAGTATAGGGAACTGTTTTTTTACTGATCAGATTATTTTGCCATATATTTTTGGCCTGTTCCTCATAAAGTCATCATGGTTTTCTAGCAAATCACTGAGGACTGAATAGCTAATAAATAATGATATACGTTTAGTTTCAGACTTCATATATCCTTCAGAAAAATGCACGCTAGCACAAATCCTTTATAACAGCAATATTTAAAAGTTGTCCCTACTTTGTTTCTCATTGTTTAAGGATTTGTCCAAATTTCTTGTGCTATGAGATTGAAAGGTATGGTATTAGTAATTTATTAGGATTTACCTAAGGTGGTGGGGGCCGGGGTGGCTTTCGATTAAACGGACTGGAGCCCTAGGACAGCTTGCCATCCTTGGTCTCAGCATTTTATCTCTAGTGTTTGAGGCAAAGCAAAATAATTAAAGTGTGTTGGTCATTGGAACCATATTCATCTTACAATAAATTTATTTTCCATTGTACTCAATAATTCATATCTCTCAACTGCTCAGAATTCTGCTGCATATTTTTGGTCTGTTCATAAAATATGTGGTTTTCTAGCAAATCTCTTGAGGATTGAGGTCAGTAAATTATGACGTACAATTAAGTTTCAGACTTCATATCATTCTCCAACACAAATCCTATTGTTTTAACAACTTTCTAAGATTATAAGAGCAACATTATTCACTGTAGATGATTGCCCGTTTTTATGTGATATCCTGACCCTATGTGCAAAAATGGGAAAAGGGGTTGTGGATGGATTTAAAATATCTCTCTATTTTTTCAGCCTTTGTCCCCGCATTCATTTTAGGATTTGTCCAGATTTTATGTAATGAGAGGTTATTGGGTATACTCAAAATAAAGTTATAGGTGATTTTTTTAAAAAAAATGATAGTGTGTTGTTTGATTTTTAGTTTAACTGTTTACTCATATATATATATATATATATATATATGTATATATATATATATATATATATATGTATATATATATATATA